>NW_025335727.1:8781538-8784217 GCF_004798865.1 Varanus komodoensis | reverse complement strand
GGGTATCATCAGCGTACTGATGATACCCAGCTCTACCTCTCATTTTCAACCAATCCAGGTGAGGCAGTGGCTGTACTGAACTGGTGCCTGGCCGAGGTAATGGGCTGGATGAGGGCCAATAAACTGAAGCTCAATCCAGACAAGACGGAGGTCTTGTTGGTAGGCGGCTCAGGCTTTGGGGAAGGGGACCTTGATCTTGTCCTGAATGGGGTTGCACTCCCTCTTAAGGACAAGGTCTGCAGCTTGGGAATGCTCCTCGATCCAGAGCTTTTGCTGGAAGCTCAAGTAACAGCGGTGGCGAGGAGCGCTTTCTTTCAGCTTCGGCTGATTCACCAGCTGCGTCCCTACCTGGAGAACGACTGCCTGGCGCCAGTGACACGCATTGGTAACTTCCCGACTGGACTTCTGTAACGTGCTCTACATGGGGCTGCCCTTGAAAACAGTCCGGATACTTCAGTTGGTGCAAAACAGAGCTGCCAGGCTGCTGATGGGGACTGGGCGTTATGTTCACATGACTCCAGTCCTCAGTCAGCTTCACTGGCTTCCCATTGAAGTCCGGGCCCAATTCAAGGTGTTGGTGATGACCTATAAAGCCCTAAATGGCTTGGGTCCTGGTTACCTGAAGGAGCGCTTACATCCATATATGCCCAGCCGCCCCTTGAGATCGGCGGGAGAGGCCCTTCTCCGGGAACCCTCCATGAAAGAAATTAGGAGGGTGAGCACCCAGAGGAGGGCTTTCTCTACGGTGGCACCCAACCTATGGAATGCGCTCCCCAGAGAGGTCTGCCTGGTGCCATCGTTATTTGCTTTTCAGCCCCAGGCCAAGACCTTTTTATTTAAAGGTCATTTTAATTGTTCATTTTAATTATTGATTTTAACAACTTTGGCCAGGATGTCTCCAACTGTATTGTAGTAATGATATTTATTTATTTGTAAGCCGCCCCAAGGCTTAGGCAAATGGGGCGGCATATAAGTCTGCTAAATATATATATATATATAAACAAAAACCAAACTATATATATATATATATAAACAAAAACCAAACAAAACCCCAAGCACAGGAAAATGTGTGCTGAAAGTAGACTTAAGATTGCCTAATTTGTTTTTTTTCCTTTGCCTACTACATTTTTGGCAATGTTTTGGGGTCTTTGAAATATAATTCCAGATAAATGAAACCTGTAATTCTTGAATAGAGAGTATTGACAGTTTGGAATTAGAGATTTTACAAAAAGGAGGAGGAACAGTGACAAAAAGAATAAAGTCCAAGAACCATGTTGGACTCTTTGGGAAACTTTAATTGTCTGAAGAAGTGGGATAAAACTGCAAGAAATACTACTCAGTGGAGTATTACAGATCTTTTGCTGTCATTTTAATTAATTGATCAACATGTAGGTAAGGTTCATTCCACCTTCCTCTGACAGCATCAGAGCTGGTAAAATGCACTCTTATTTATGGAATTCTCTTGCTTGTCTACAGATTACATTGGATTCAGATGTACCCCCAAGGGAAGTGTGACCCATGGGAAGAACACTGCTGTGTCAGGTCAAGGACCCATCTCATGCAGTATTCTGTTCCCACAGCAGCCAAGCAGATGCTTGCCTGTTTGCTTGCTTATTCAGTTATTTAGTTATTTATTTATTTTGTTTCAAGGCTGTCTAGTAGCATCACACTCTCTGGGCAGCCATTACAATAAAATTACCAGTTAGTAATATGAATAAAATAATAAAATAAAAAAGGTAAAATAACATATAAATCAGCAAGAATAAAACTTAACGTAAGTTAGTAAATTAAAACATGCAAAGCACACCAGTAGGATATAAAACCAGTTGAACACCCTCCCCAGGATATTTTTATTGATTGATTGATTGATTTCTATCCTGCCTTTTTCCTGCAAAGGGCTCAAGGCAGCGTACATCATTCTCCTCCTCCACCTTACCCCCACAGCAACAACCCTGTGAGGTAGGTTGGGCTGAGAGTCTCTGACTGGCCCAAAGTCACCCAGTGGGCTTCACGGCTGAGCGGGGACTCGAACCCAGGTCGCCTGAGCCCCAGTCCCATGCTCTAACCACTACACCACACTCCTACAGTGAGTAAAGCATATCTTAGAGAACCTTCATAACAAAGGGAAGTCACTATCATGCCCAGCATTGCTTTCTGGTGGCAGTGATGCTTGGTCATCTGGCTAGGAAGTAAGAGAGGAAAGTGGAAGTGGGGGGGAGCAGGAAGCTGGGCAGAAAATTGAGAAGGTATTTTGGATTTCTACATTAGTTAATCCAAATTTACTTACTTATTGCATTTTTATGCCGCCCCATAGCCAGATATTCTCTGGGCAGCTCAGTGTAATCATAAAAATACAGATAAAAATAATAAAAATAATAACTAAAACCATAAAAGATAAAATAATAAAAATACAATATAATACAACCATATAAATACAACAGGAGGAAATAAACACAATAGAACCAATAAAACAACAACTAATAAACAATACAGCAATAGACCAGGAGCAAACCAATTTATAACCGTGTATGTCTTTAAGATTTGTTTGGGAATTAAATATGCTCAAATATAAACAGATTACCTTAGAACATTTTGTTCTAAGGGAAGGAAGAGAACAGTGGCAGAGCAATCAGTAATTGTATCTTTCACATTAAGTCATCAGTAATGTTAAGTTAAATA
>NW_025335727.1:8744794-8781438 GCF_004798865.1 Varanus komodoensis | reverse complement strand
TATTTAACTTAACATCTTCTTGCACCTGGTGTCAGTGTGAAATTTAAGGACATATCTAGTCCCAAGGTCAAATATTGAAGTCCAAAGACCATAATTGGACTGGAACCAGCAACTGTTGCCCAGGTTGCTTTTTCACATCAAGTATAAGCAGGAGACAGTGGGAAAGCTCCTTTGTTGCCCAGGTTGAATGTTTCTGTCTCCCAGCTATAAGAGATATGCTCTTGAGTTTTGAAATTTTTTTCCATTTATGACTTTAGGATGAGACTCCTGGCACACCTAAGAAGAAGGAGACAAAGAGAAAATTTAAACTTGAGCCGCATGAAGATCAAGTTTTTCTGGATGGAAATGAGGTACATTATCTGTTCTTTTTTGCTGCTGAAATGTTGACATTTTCTGCCATTAAGATTTATCAATGATAAAAATGTTGGTGAAGTCTCCTAGTCCAGCTGGATTCTACTTGACTTCCTAATATTGGAATGATAAACAGTTGCTCAAAACTAACATTGTATGGTTCCATGTTTGAAGGAAGGCATCTATGAATAAGTTAAGTACATTTTAATAGAAAGGAAACAGATATCACAGAATAACAACAAATGGAAATTCCAGGCCAAGGTTAAGTATACCTTGGTCTGATTCACTGAAGTCATTCCTATGCACTTGCACTTATGATTGCAGCTCACCAGCTCTGGTAGAGAAGAGGTCAAGTTCACTTCAGCCTCTCCTTTTCTCTTCAAGATTGTGTTGGATTCTATTTTTTGTGGGGGAGAGGAGAGAAGGGAATAGCAACCTTGTAGAGGCAGCAGTTCCTGTGTGATTGAAGAAGGAACACACAGACTGTCTGGCAGCATCTCTCTCTCTCCCCCCCCCCCTTCACTGTAGCAGCAGAAGCTGCAAGGCTGGGGAGGGGGTGTTTTTTAGGGGGGGGGGGGGGGGGGGGGGGGGTACCAGACATTTGGAGGCTTAGACCACCATGCTGTGTAGCAGCAACTCCAGGAACTTTTAGACAGCTCAGTAGAGGTGCTGTTGCCTAATTTCCTGCTACAGCTAGGTATTTTGCAATAAAATAGACCTGCCCATTAAACTTAATATACCTCAGATCATTGATTCTCACAGTTTGTCATTGGACCACTTAAGCATTTGGTGGAAAAAAACAGGTCACATCTTCTCTGATGCCAAGTAGGAGGCAATTTGCAAGGGAGATGCATTCAGTGGGTGTCTGCTTAACGAGTCCTTAGCTCTGCCTTGCGCTTCCCCCACCAGCACTGTTTTGTTTCTAAACATGTGCTTGCCATATCAAGTGGCAGAAATATGTGGTATTCATTTGTCTGTTTATTCATTTATTAGATTTATATCCTGCCTTTTTTCTTCTAAAGAACTCAAAGCAGCTTACATCATTCTCCTCCTGCACTCAGTCTTATCCCCACAAAAGCATCCCTGTGAGGTAGGTTGGGCTGAAAGTCTATGACCGGCCCAAGGTCACTCAGTTGGCTCCATGACAGAGTGGGAACCAGAACCCGCACTATGTGAGTTCCAGCTCTGTGTTGTTAACCACTACACCACACTGGCTGTCTGAGATTACCCAGGAAGAGTGACAGGCACAGATGAATTACACACTTTCTTTCACTTCTGCTTTTCCCTTGCCGTACTGCAGCAACCCACATTACAGAGAAGAACTAATGATCCCCATTCAACTCTTTGAGTTCATCATCTCAAACAACAAAGTATAGTTCTTGCTGAAGTAGTGAGCTGTACCACTAGAGGCAGGGCCTTGAATCCTTGAACGTTCTAGCAAAAATAAAATCTTACCTAGAAAGACCTAGCAGTCATGGGAAGGGGTTATAGCCAAACCTTCCCCCTAATGCACACAATTCCTATCTACACACTCAGGATATGCAGTCTTTACTGTCTCAGTGCAGACAAGAGCTTAGCTCATCCCATGAGAAGCTTCTTCAAGTCAAGCAGAAAAAAATGGCTTTTCCCAAAATTAAAACAAAGCAAAAGCCAGGTGGCTAACTGCAGCTTTGTCTGTGATGGAGACTTAAGGGGAGAAAAAGGAATGAGAGCAAGGAGGCACAATGCATTCTTGTAGTTCCCAGTGGTGTAAGGGCGTGAGTGGAAAAGTAGTGCTGTTAATTTTTACTATTCTTTCTGAAGCTAAAGCACTGGAAGGAATGGGATTAGTGTTCTTAGCTATATATTGAGATACAGTCAAGCCTCCACTTTTGCAGATTTAACTTTGCGGATTTGATTATTTGCAAGTTTGCCATCAACAATTAAATGGGAATTGTTTTGGAGGACTGGGTCATAATCTAGGGCTGGATGCAAGCCAGGGCTGGAAGATCCTACTCCCCTCTACCCAGGGGTGTGCAGCAGCAAGCCTGGACTTGATCTGGAACCTTCCTGTGGGTCACCCTACTTGTGGCAGGTGTCGCCTGACCCTTCTCTCTCACAAGGACAGGTCAAGCCAGCATTCATTCTTCACTGGTGTCTAGCAGCTGACTAAGTTTAAGAATTAGTTTTTGCAGACATATGCATCCCATATCACAAAATTGAGTCAGTTGGTTCTTCACGTTTCATGTCCATTTGTATTATGGGTCATAAACTTAACAGACTTAATTCAGTCATGAGTTACATTAAAGTCACATGAGTAACAGGTCAATTTCATATTTTAATAGGATAAGCTGATACTAAGAACATATCTATATATGAAAAGAGTTAGCATATATGTTAAATTCATTTATCTCATTTAATGCATTTTCAACATTTATTTCAATATCTATATACCACTTTTTAAGGCTATCCCTTCCAAGGATGGCTAGCACCAGACCAAAACATTAAAGCAAATCTTATAGAATGCACCATAATCTTATATAATCAGACTAGAAAGCTTTGAAATAGAATTTTGATGTTTCTGTGTTTTCTCCAGAATGAGAAGAATGTGCATGATAAGGATTTGAAAATGTATACCTCCCAGACTACCTCTGTGCGATCACCATCTTATTTCCTTTAAAGACTTCTTCAAAACTCACATTTCGATCATCTCCTGTAGTCTTTGTACTTTATTGCAGAAGTATGCAGACTGTTTGCTCTCACTGGAGCAATAGACACATTTGGTGGTTTAAGAAAATGTCTTGGCCACAGTGCAGATGAAAACATCCACCTGCCATCTGAATTTTCTAAGAATGTCTTTGAGTCCCATGTGTGGACTAGATATCATTCATGGCAAAAGAAAATGGAATCAGACCTTCTGAACCAACCAATCCCAGCTGCCATTAAGTTTTTTTTTCCCCAGTGGGAGACAAGAACCAAGAAAGGTGTCCTCAGCTGCCGTGTTACCTACTCGTTGCCTAAACCACAGTGGAATTTTCAATTCCTGCTTCCTGTTTTTTCCCTGTGTGTGGTTCAGATTGTAAGCCTCCTTGGATAGGGACCCAGCTGTTGGAGAATGCCCAAAGGTAGCAGTTTGCTGTTAAGACTAGAGAACCTGTTTTGTTTTCATTTTCCCTCATATTGGTTTACTTATCATGACAATCGCTTTTTCCGGAATAGTTGACAAATATTAGAAGGCAATGGAGTATCTTTCAATTGGAAATAGGATGGCTGAATATAATAGGTTTTTGGACTGATCCAGAGGGATCGTTTTATGTTTTTCTGTGCCTTCTTACTGTGAAGATCTGTTGCTGGAGAAATAAATCCTCTCCAAGCAGCTTCCTCATACATTGTTGTTTTTCAGAATCTAATTTAATTGCATGATCATTTTCTTTCTAGGTATATGTATGGATCTATGACCCAGTCCATTTTAAAACATTTGCCATGGGACTCATACTTGGTAAGTAAGAATGAGCATTAATGAGTGAAACAATTGATACTACTTTAACTATTTTAGGAAACACTTAACATAGCAATAAGTATAATCTGCACAAATCTCTTGATGAACGTGGTTCAAGAACTGCTTAATGTGGGAGGAGAGGATGGGAAATGTTCATCAACCTTATTGATAAACTGAAAGACAGCAAATCACCCAGTCCAGATGGCATCCATCTGAGAGTTATCAGAGAACTCAAGCATGAAATTGTTGGCTTTCTTACCAAAATATTTAACATGTCCCTAAAATTAGCTCTTGTACCAGAGGATTGGAGAATGGCCATTGTAACACCAATTTTTAAAAAGGGATCCAGGAGGTATCTGGTAAATTACAGGCCAGTTAGCTTAACATCTGTTCTGGACAAATTGCTTGAAAGCTTTATTCAAGTGGCATGCCTGGAAACACCAGTTGCCGAGGGGCTTGGGCAGGAGAAGGTCTTGCACCAACCTGTTGAGGGAGCCTATGAGCAGTTGGTTTGGCACCATGTGTGCAGAGTACTGGACTAGTTGGACCTCTGGTCTGATCCTGCATGGCTTTTCCTATGTTCTTACATTTTTATTTGTAAGTTTGCTTACAATTGGAAAATGCGATAACATTCAAAACTGCAGAACAATCATCTGGGCAGATCAATAACTGTAGCTAAACCTGCCTATATGTGCTAATGACGCAGACCTTCAGGATCTGAGAACAGGATCTCGGAAAGCTAGTAGTCCAAACCGGATCATTAAAAAGGCCAAACAAAACCAGATGAAAATGAAGGCATATTTCTTCCCCTTGGTTTTATATGCAAAAAAACTGTAGCACATCAGAGGTGTGCTGCATATATCTCCATGCTCTATTATGTAGTCATGAACTAGCTTGGAACAATGTACCCAGTCTTTCTAGAGGTGACAGAAAGTTCCCACTAACATTCCTCTGAACTGATTCAGTCCAAGCAGTGGAAGTTTTCCTGTGTCTTTGAAGCTTCAACAACCTAAAATGATGGGCAAGTCCAGCCTTGTGGAATAAAACTGCACAGGTTTCTAAAACACAGAAGGAGAAATGTTTTCTTGACATGGTTGATAAAGTTAAAAAAGTTCTAGCGCTCTAGCTACTCATTTTGGCTTACATTTCCAAGTATTTCTCATACTTATGCTATCTTTGTTTAAATAGTTACTGCCGTTATAGCTGCAACTCTCTTCCCACTCTGGCCTGCAGAGATGCGAGTAGGAGTTTATTACCTGAGTGTAGGTGCTGGTTGTTTTGTGGCTAGCATTCTCCTCTTGGCTGTTGGTAAGTATATGTTGTTTCTCGTCTCCCTTTCCCCATCCTATTGCTATAGCTTGGTTCAAAGCTCTCCATAGGCTTACACAATAGAATTATTTCTGCGGTGGCAATGGCGTATCCCCATTGTATCATTTGAACTATAGCTGACAGCAAATGAGCATTGTTCAGGGTTGATTTCTGGCTGTATGAGGCAACTCTGGCATGCTCTCTGACCATTCCTGCCTCATGGGGCAACCTAAGTGCATTATTCTCTGTAGAAAACTGTGCCTACTCTTTTTCTGATTGCTTCTGAAGCTCTTCCTAGTTTTAATCCTATGATGCTTCACATTTTCCTTTGGTTTACTGCTGCAGTAGGAAGAAAGTTATCCTTTTTCCTGTTGTTAATAATTAGGGACATTTACATCCCAGGAAACATATCATGTAAGGTTTTGCTGTGGGGTTACAGTGATGGCTTACAAATATATTTGGAGTATTCTGTGTGTGTAGGTGCACAATGGTTCTTAAGAAACACTGTATGTAACCATGTTTGTATGTTGAGGAAGGAATTCATCAGTTTCTTGATTAGTTATGTAATTGAGATATTTGAGCTAAACAACTTACTGCAGGCAGATTCTTAGAAGAACCTATCCCTTGGTAGTAAATTGAGGAGAAATGGCTATAATAATGTTATAGCAGGACCCCCATATCCATGTGGTTTGGTTCCAAGTTACCCGGTGGACACATGAAACCATGGATAACAGCAAGCAGGCACCCATGGGCAGCAAGCCGCAAAATAAACTCAGATTAACTGTATACTTATTGTTCATTCTTACCTCAACACTTTAAAGCTTTCTTTGGTACTTTACGACTTATCTTTTGGGCTGAGGTCAACTGCGGTTAACTGAAAACATGGTAACCGAGCCAGCAGATACAAGGGTCCTGCTGTATTGTTTTAAACAATGAGGTAGGAGGAGAAGTACAAGATGGAAAGGAAATGTTTCCTATTCAAGGCTGGCGTGTGCAGATTAATGAAATGCGACACTGAGCGTAGCCAAAAGAGTCAAATGGTGCTTCTCTGGGATCAGGTTTCATTCCATATGTGTTGCATCTGCTGAAGCTCCATACTGGTTCCCAGATAAAATTCAAGGTGATGGTTTTGACCTATAGACCTTATAAATGGTTCACTCTCTGCCTACCTTAGGAAAGCTTTCTGATTTTGATTTCTATTAGGGATATACTTGTATTTGAAAACTATAGATCTGAATATTGTTAGCAGATAAAAAGAGGGAGGTGAGGAGATTCTGGCTTGTTAGATGTGTTTGCTGCCTTTAAATGCCAGCGATTGGATGATCCTACTTATCCAAGATTTTGCTTCAGTTTACTATTCAGGCATTTGGCATTTGTTGTTAAAAATGTTACTCTGTTTCTGTAAATAACTTGTTTAAAAAATTGAAACATTTTCTTCTCACAGCCCGATGCATCCTGTTCCTTATCATCTGGCTGATAACTGGTGGAAGGCATCATTTCTGGTTCTTGCCAAACCTGACTGCTGATGTTGGCTTCATTGACTCCTTCAGGCCCCTGTACACACATGAGTACAAAGGTCCAAAAGCTGACTCAAGGAAAGAAGAGAAGTCTGAGTCCAGAAAACAGCCAAAATCTGACAGTGAAGAGAAGTCCGATAGTGAGAAAAAGGAAGATGAGGATGGTAAAGCAGATCCTCTGGGAAACTTGGGATCTGAAGGTTCTGGAGGAGAGCGGAATTCAGACACAGACAGTGACAGGCGGGAGGATGATCGGTCTCAGCACAGTAGTGGCAATGGAAATGATTTTGAAATGATCACAAAAGAGGAACTTGACCAGCAAACAGATGAAGGGGATTCTGAAGAAGATGAAGAGGAGGAGCAAGACACTAGGCCTTTACATGAACAATCATAATTCAGCTGTTGTCTGGGACTGAATATTGTGCAGGCAGTTGGATTTTCCATGTTGGCTGGTACACCATCTTGACAACAGTCATTTCTTGTTTGCTAAATTATACAGCTTAGCCAATCAGCTTTATAACATAGTTCCAAATTTGTCTTACAAACAGGAAAAAACAGTTTTAACTTGATACAGTTTTAAGTAATTTAATATACAATTACAAAAGCTATCTCTTTCACAACTTGTCAATCAGTAGATATTTTGATCTGTTTGGATCAGTCATCAAGCATCCTGAGGAACACAAAACATATTTTGGGAGAGTGCATGTTTTAAGTTAAGTGAACACTTCCAGAATAATAATTCAAAATTATATTTGTTGAACGACCAAATCTCAGTTTATTTGTGGTAGGTTAATTTGATTGATACTTACAACAAAATATGTTTCAGTTCCTGCTATAGATACTGTTATTAAGCTTCATAAAGCAGTAAGACTTTTCTTAGAACTTTTGTTTAAGAAGAAAACATTTCCTTCATAAGGCATTCAAGTTAATGCTTACCTGGCTCTAGGGTTTTAAGCTTGTTTTTCTGTGTCTGACCAACTTAGGAAATCCAGTCTGTTCTGTCCATCTGGTTCAGAGCAAAGAAGTCATCTCCAGCAGGTACAAAAGAGAATAGCATAATTTGGAGGTTATAGCTGTTATTTTGACCTGCCCCATCATAATACAAGGAGTGTATTCTGTTTATAACATACAAATAAAGCAACCCCCTTATTTTACCTGTTACTTATTATTTGGAAGTTTTATCCAGTTTTCAATTTGTATAATGAAAAGCCATTTCAGGATGTGTGTGTGTTAGGGAAATGCAAGTCGCAAGGACTTCACAGAATCAGTGAGATAGGCAGCTGTGTCCACAGCTTTAGTTCTGTGCCAACATTCCACATATTTGAGTCCAAGTAAACTGATTCTAAATCTTCAAAAGCAGACAGCATAGCTGTGTATGCCTTAATGTTAATCTTTGATTTCTGTCTTCAGAAAGTGAAGTACTGTATTGATGAGTAGACACTGCCATGACAGAGTATTCATCACTTCAGAAGGATAGGCGTAAAGATGAAAGAAAAAGCTCATTCAAAAGATAACCAAGACCAAATAATTTCTTGAAATCTTGAAAGAGTTTGATTGTTCACTTTCTCTCTTGCGTATCCTTTATTTTGACTGACTTGGGAGACCATTGTGTGTTTAGTTCTATAAACATTTTTAAAGTTAAAACTTGACATCATTCCTCTGAATCATGGAATTTCAGCCTAAAACTGAAATTATGAATACAGATTCAGCTCTTTCCTAGCAAAGTGACTGTGAGGAGATAATGCTAGTTATTTGCTTGCATTTTCAATAGTTGACTTAACAGATCTCTTCTTTTTTCCTTGAACTGCTTTTTCCATCACCAGTGTTTTGACTGAAGATGTTAAGTTTTCTGACTGTGGAAATATATACATTTTATGTGTGCATTGATAAAAACCATTCACAAATGCGGTCTGATCTGCTTATTACCTATTCCTCTAATTTGGCAACTAAACAAGTAAAAAGGAAGCTTTTTTCCATTTTTCTATTCATCTTTATAGGATTTTCAAATCGCCATCTGTCACGAATTCTGCTGTTTGAGTTAGGAGTGTTCAGTTACACCATGCATTGCCTAAATAATTTTGCTCAGACCTCTTGGCAATTATTCCCAATAATACATTATATTCATTGACAAGCTGATTTCTGCGGCTATTCTGCTCATCTCTGATGACACAGGAAATGCAATTGTAGTTTTTTGTAGAACCTATTTTGTCTCTAAGCATGGCCAGTATATAAATACAATAGAAATTGAGATGGAAGAGTAGGCAGAGTGGAGCTTGTAAAATCTGTTTCTGTTTGCTGCTTATGTTAGCCTTTGGCATTTCACGGTAACAAGTTTGCAGTTGATTCAAAAGGCTTGTATTTCTTGGTCATAAGCCCTTTCACCTGAAAGCACAGATAGGAGTGATCCAGATCGTAACGGTTACAGCTCATCCTATGGATCCCATAGCCTAATGTTTCAGTTCTGTAGCATACAGCATATTTTGGATAATTCTTAGCTAAAACACTTTTTGCGTTAAGTCATTAAAGGCCAATGCCCTGATGACAAGGCTTATGCAATCGTTATGAATCTATAATTTGTAACACAATCATAATTCTTAGAGACCTAATGGCAAATGCCCATGTTTTGCTACTTACTTGTTAACTGTGATAACACAGATGCCAGTCCCCTGTTGAAGATGTTCATTTAGGTGACCTTTTAGGTTGGGGTGCACAGGCTCTGTGTGTGTGTGTGTGTGTGTGTGTGTGTGTGCATATGTGTGCACCCAGGCCTGCCTTAACAGGCCTCCCTGACTAACTTGGCCTTCATCCCTGCTTCTTTCCTTTTTGTTTGTCTTCTCCATCTCTTTCCCTCTGGCTGGGACAGCATTTATGTGTGGTATAAATGTATTTTTTTCATTTTTGTACCGCCCAATAGCCGAAGCTCTCTACAAAGCACTTTGTTAACCCAAAGCTGCACTTAATGCATGCACTATTTTAATTTCAAGTATTTTTCCCAGTCAGGGAGAGTGGCAGCAAATTGAGCCAATTAGGGGTACAACCCCTAAAGTTAATACAGCAACAAGGGACTCATCATTGAAGGGACCCAGTTTGCTGTTCTAGTATCCTCTTGGGTCACTGGATGTCAAGGGTAGCATCTGATTGGCTGAGTTTCCTGCCACTCTTCTGAGCTGGGAGAAATGATGCCTCAGAGTGGTGTACTGGTGCAGCCTGATGATAGCAGGTCCAGCACTTGGCAGCTTGTGGCTAAGTAGCTTGCTGCCGCCGCCGCCACCATTGCCTCTGTGTGTGTCAGACAGACAGACATCACACGTGTACACATGACTGTTGACACCCAGGTCACCATTGCATGCAGATAATTAGACCTAAAAAGGTGGTGTATCCCTGCTTATCTGAAATGAGTAAAAATATGTTCTAAATGTTGTATTTACATCTTATTAACTATTTGTAACTGCAAAAGACCTTCCTGTTTATTTTGCAAAGCTAATGTTTCAAATGCTTGTAAAGTCATCCTAGATTGTCAGGACTGAGCCATGAATAAATTAAAGGGGGGGGGGGGAATACAGCATCTGTCCAGTGACAGGCAGCAGTGAAATACTATTTAAATGATTTTTCATGTTACTGAATAGTAATTGCACTTAAGTACTCTACTTCTAATAACTTGCATCTATTAGAAAATAGGTGCCAGTGGGCCTGTTACATTGCTTGTAGCTAAATACCAGGGAGCCTTATGAGTTCCAGGGGGCTAGAAAAGGCATTCAGGAGCAATTGTGTTAATGGGCTGATGCATTTCCCTATTCCACATTGAAACTAGCGCACAATAGTTTTGTCAGTTTCGTTATGTCAGTTAACAAAGTCACCTCCAACAATGACTGAATGAATTTTAAGTTCAAAGCTGTGGCTTCTTTTACAGATTCAGCCCATCTCCTATTTGGTCTTATTTTATTTATTTATTTATTTATTTATTTATTTATTTATTTATTTGTAAATAAATAAATTTTTGTATGCTGTCCCATTGGCATGAGCCTCGGGATGGCTTCCATAGAATAAATAAAAACCATATAAATAGTACACATAAAATCCAGATGTCTTCCTTCAGCCTTCAATTCTCTAGCGTGCCTGTCTTCTTCAGGGAATTTTGTGTTCTCAGAATGTGCCCAAAGTACGACAACCTCAGTTTTGTCATTTTTGCCACTAGGGAAAGCTCTGGCTTGATTTGAACTAGGATCCACTTGTTCATCTTTCTGTCAGTGCAGAGTATACAACAAAGCTCTCCTCCACTAGAAAATTCCCTCAAGCAGTCAGAAGCCTTCAGACTCCACACTCCCCTTGTGACATGCCTACCTCTGCAATGAGGAATGGAAGATGTGAGGCCAAAATGGCTATAGAGAAAAGGAAGTGCGAAGTTCAGGGTTGCCCCGCATTGCTGAGCAGCTAAACACATGCAGTGTGACAATAACCCTTTGTTTCTATTGAAGCCACAACAGATAAGGGTTGAACCTTGTAATGTATTGTTGTTCAGCTGTTTCATGTTGAGCCAAATAACAAGTCACGAAGAGGTTCAGCTCTATTTCCTGTGGCATGAATAGAGGAAAAGGCCTTTTACCAAATTACATGAGCTGACTTGGGTATCCATGCACCGCTGAGCTGATTATCACAACTGTTTTGTGAATGGCCACTGTTAAGGTAACCACTGCTTGTACCTTCTGCATTTCAGTTCCTTCTGACCTCCTCACTGTTCACAATCCTCTCTCTCTCTCTCTCTCTCTCTCTCTCTCTCTCTCTCTCTCTCTGTGTGTGTGTGTGTGTGTGTGTGTGTGTGAACATAAATAGAATTGTAGGCCATGAAACCTTGTGCATGTATCTGCAACAAAGGAGCATGTCTTCCACTCGGAAAGTGTTGTTATTGCCCTCTTGTTTTCTGTTTATCCATTTCCTCTCTGAATATGTGTTCCCCAAGTATTCTTTTTGGCCTCCTTTGTCTGCGAAGGCACCAGGTATTTGAATTCATTTTCAGTTAAATAGTGAGGGCAAATATATGAAAACTAAATTTAGACCCAAGAAACACTTCTTTTATTGACACTCTTGCCCAAGTGCTTGGGCCAAAGTATGCGGCAGCCAATGGGCAGGTCACTGATTAACCACTGATCACTCATTTTTTGTTTGAGCAAATTCCATATTGCATTTATTGTACCAGTAGGTCACAAGGGTTGAGGTGCCCAGGTTTTACCAGTTATCAGTTCTCGTTCCACCCATTTCTTATCTTGCTTTGCAGATATTTTATGGCAGAGAAGTTGGTTTGTTAGCGATAGAATCCTTCTCCTATTCCTACCAACAGGAAATTGAGGCAGCACCCCAACTAAGAACAACAGTATTAATGGAAAAGTTGAAGAAACAGAAGCATGAAAATCAAAGTTGGGGGCAAAATACCAGACTTAAAAAAGAGGAATGACCAGAGGTGGGCTGTGGCAATAGCTTGCTCTTTGCATTCTCAGGGCCCAGCAATGACTTCACAATACATATCTCCATGCTTCAAAGACTCTTCAAAGATATTTTGCAAGCAGCATTTCAACATCGCAGGCTTGCTTAATACCTGCTATCCATGGCTCCAGAGACGGATGTTGATCCTTCTGGGTTTAGAAAAAAGAGTGCTGCTCCACTATCTCTTCACTTAAATAATTCTTTGCTTCTTTTATGATCTCTCTCTCTCTCTCTCCCCTCTGAAATCTCAAAATGTCAAAACAACAGACAACATTTTTGTATTTGCCTTATGGGAAAGTTTTTATATGAAGTTAAAGCACATGTTCTTAAACTTCAACATTCACACCTCAAACTGGTCCTTGTTCCAAGGGACCTCACTGTTTGGATGAATGCCCAGAATTTTCCTTCTCTTTGCCAGTTTCTAAACACCTATCCTGCCTCCCATAAAAGCTATCATTAACTGCTTGTAATTCCTAAGTGTTTAATATTTCTATGTTTCATCATATTCTTTAGCTCAGTTTGGGGTCCAAGAATCACTTCCTCCCAAAAAGCATATTGTTAAACTTGGGACCATTGTCACCAACACAACTAAGGTCTGCAACAGACCTTAAAATGTCCTTGCATTTAAGATAAGCTGCTCGAAATTCCCAAAGCCGTTGCTCACCTGCCAAAATAGCATTGCCACCAACATAGAATGTGCTGTGCTGAGAGATAGGGGTCTCCCAGCTGGCAGCTGTGGATGACTACTTAGGCTGCACAAAAAATAGGACATGCCTCACCCAAAAGAAGTCAAAAGAGAAACGAGCTGCTGGCTGCTCCCACCAGCTGAAGTCTTTAGAAGAGGTTCTGCTTCATGCTGTCAATGACCTTAAGAACTTTGACTACTGGTGGAACAGAAATAGAACTAGTCTCCCTCCTTCTGTCTGTCCGTCTGTCCGTCCTTCCGTAATCTTTCTGATGCACTGGACATCATATATCTTGACTTTAGCAAAGTTTTTGACAAAGTGCCCCATGATATCCTGATTAGCTAACTAGCTAAAAGTGGGCTGGATGGAAAAATCAGGTGGATCCACAGTTGGCTACAGAATCAAACTCAAAGATGCTCATCAATGGCACCTTCTCAAACTGGGGAGAGGTAACAAGTGGGGCACCACAGATTTCAGGGGCCAGTGCCCTGCAACATTTTGATTAATGATTTGGATGAGGAAGTGCAGGGAATGCTTATCGGATTTGCAGATGATGCAAAACTGGGTGGCACAGCTAATACTCTGGAAGACAGAAAGAAGGTTCAGGGTTGGATCTTGATAGGTTGGAGTGTTGAGCTGAAAACAAATAGGGACAAATGCCAAGTTCTGCACTTGGGAAGAAGAATCCAAATGCATCATTACAAGATTGGGAATACTTGGCTTAACAATACTGCGAGTGAGAAGGATCTTGCAGTTGTTGTGGATTACAAGCTGAACGAGTCGACAATGTGATGTGGCTGCAAAAAGGGCAAAAAGCTATTTTAGGCTGCATTGACAGAAGTATCACTCCCAATGCACAGGAAGTACTAGTTTCCTTCTACTGGTTAGGCTTCATGTGGAATCCTGTGTCTAGTTCTGGGCACCACAGGTTAGGATAGATGCAGACAAGCTAGAAAAGGTTCAGAGGAGGGCAACAAGAATGATCCAGGGACTGGAAACAAAGCCCTATGAGGAGAGATTGAAAGAACTGGGCACATTTAGCCTCGAGAAGTGAAGACTGAGGGGAGATATGATAGCACTCTACAAGTACTTGAAAGGCTGTCTCAAAGCGGAAGGACAGGATCTCTTCTTGATCATCCCAGAGTGCAGGACACAGAATAATGGGCTCAAGTTATGGGAAGCAAGATTATAGCTAGATATCAGGAAAAAAATTCCTGACTGTTAGAGCAGTACAAAAATGGAACCAATGACCTAGGGACGTTGTGGGCTCTCCCACACTACAGACATTCAAGATGCAACTAGACAGTCATCACAGAGAGTTGGTTTAACCTGGTGTCTTGCATTGATGACACCTGATGGGCCCGATGGCTTTCTTGACCCCTTTGAACTCTACCATTCTATGAAATGAAATAAATAATCATAATAATGTTCCACCTCTGACTTAAGCATACTTTTCTGAATCCAGGATAGTGACTTCTCAGTTGCATCATCAAAACTGTAGAACTCCTTCCCTCATTTTGAGATTCACAGTACAATCCCATACAATCCTCGTATCAGAGCTGAACTTATTATTAGTCAGTGCAAAGCAGCTGTTTAGGTGGGAGAACAAGGCAGTAGTGGCAAGATACTGAAGGACAGGCTTGCACCATCAACGTCACGGTCCCTGGTGAGGTTGAAGATGCTGTACCAGTACTGGCAACAGCACTAAGATTCAGCCGTCCAGTTGGCTGATTCTTCTGTATGTGGGATACATGTATGTGCCTCCTAGTCTTCTCAGGCAGCAAACATCTTGTACCGGCCACGTCTCATTTAGTTTGATGGAAGTTACTCCCAAATAAGTGTGTAAAGGATTACAGTACACAAACTTTATGGGCACCGCTTATTTCAATTGGTCTTTGATATTGATATCCTCCCCTGCTTGAGGGTTTTCTTGAGGCTACTGTGTTTGCTACTGTTTTGCTCTGGTCTTTCTCAGGTATTTTTTTATTTTTTTTTTATATATATATATATATATATATATATATAAAAATAGCATCTACAAAAAAAAAATAGCATCTTCAGCCTTGAAATAGCATCTACAAAACAGGTGGCCAAAAATACATATAGTTTGGGAGGCTGGGATTTTACTGTATTTTTGGCCACCTGTTTTGTAGATGCTATTTCAAGGCACTTCTGAGACAAGTTATACTTTTAACTCAAAATTAGTAAATTGCTTCACCAAAGCAGTTCCACCAAAGGGTTCAGAAAGATGATAAGCAGAGCACTTTGCTGGTGGCACAAAGCTGCTTTGGAGCCTAACAACTATTCCGCTTTGGCTGTGTGCCAGCTCGGTGGGGGCAGAAGCAGGGGCAGCTCCATGATTTGAGGGCGTTGGGCAAGACGCTCTCAATGGTTCTCACCCTCTCGCCAGCTGTGATTGCTCTTCATTCTCTTCCTCACATCATTATTGCCACTAGTTTGCTTGGCAGGGAGAGAGGCAGTGAGTCAGTACCTACCCTTCCCCGGCACCATTGCGGTGTGGGCCAGATGGACAAGGAGGTGGACATGAGGAGCCATTCCAGACTCAGGTCCATGTGGCCACGCTGGGTTCTAGGCACCCAACTTTTCCTGCTCCTGATATTCGACCGACGCGGACAGCTCCCCCCTCAATGCAAATAGCTCTTGCACTGGGCAGCCGTGGAGAGCTGTTTCCTGAACAGATTGCCTGCTGCAATTGCTCTTTGAGAGAACAAAAAAACAACTCAAGGACTGGATCACTTTATTTGCAGCATAGCAACAGGTGAGTATAAGTCCTGGCATCCCCTTTCTGTCGATATTTTGCAGGATGGTTGCCATTATGTATTACTTTAATCATAGGATAAATGGTGACATGAACCTTCCATCCCCCCAAGTGGAAACTTCAGAGCAAACCAGCTTTTTTTAGTCATTGACTTGCAATAGTTTTCTCTCTCCAAAGTGGCTAACAAAATACTGAAACAAAACAATAATAAGCCAATAATAATTGAAATACAAAAAGTATATCATTATACAAATATCAAACCATAAAATAAGTAGAAGAATTGCATAAGAACAGCCAAAGGTAACCACTGATAAATTCAGAGGGTATTTTCATAAAAAGCACATAGAATAGAAAATACATGATTGGCTTTGAATGGATTTTTATCATATTGGAATAGGAATTATCTTGCTACTTGGTACTGTTAATGGGTGTGACTCAATCCTGAGTGAAGAATGGAATTTGAAACATACCTGAGAACTAAAAAATTACAAAGGAAACAGTAGAGTTATTTATTCAAGATTAGGAATCTTATATTCCCCTGCCCTGCCAACTTTTCACCCATGAATGTGACTGAGAGCCTTTAATGACAAATTACTCTTCAGGCATCAAAAACCAATCCTGCTTGTTGCTTTGGTGTGCTGGGGAAGTGTTAAGGGGCAGCCCACCAGGGCTGGAGACCACATCTTTGTTTTGGTGCCTCCAATCTCAGGAAGGCCATCTGCCTACCACTCTGCAGTCCACCACCTCTTACTGAAACAAAGATACGTGGGCCTTGATTATCTCTTTTGCATCCGATACTGCCAGATTGGCTGCCGTTTTGCCTGCAGGTTTTTCACTCCTGCTGCTTCTGCTTGAATCTTTCCTCTTAAAGGTTTCCCACCCTCCTTCCCCCACTCCTTTTAGAAATAGGGGTATCCTTAAGATATAGGGTTGTTTACAGACTTTAGAGTTTATGCAAATTAGCATATGCAAATGCATGCTTTTCTCCTGAGCTGTGGATCTGAGCCCTGTATGTTTTTGGTGTCTAGCATTACCGCTGATGCTGTGAACAGCTTTATGTTGTTTTCTAGACATTATTATTATTATTATTATTATTATTATTATTATTATTATTATTATTATAACATTTCCATGCCGCCCCTTGCCGAAACCTCGGGGCGGCTTACAACATGATAAAATACATTGAAATACAATAGTACATAATAAATTACCATTAAATATAACAATACAAAAAATACATTGATTTACAAATACAAAATTAAAATTATCAGTATAAAATAAAAATATAGGAGGAGAAAGAGAAGGAAGAAGAAGTTGCCCAGGCCAGATCATATGTTTTAACAATTGAAATGATGTTTAAATAAAAAGGTCTTTACCTGGCGCCGAAAAACCAGTAACGACGGTGCCAGGCGGACCTCTTTGGGGAGTGAATTCCATAGGTTGGGCGCCACCGCAGAGAAAGCCCTCCTCCGGGTACTTACTCTCCTAATTTCTTTCATGGAGGGTTCCCGGAGAAGGGACTCTCCCGCAGATCTCAAAGGGCGGTCGGGCGTATACGGACGTAAGCGCTCGTTCAGGTAGCCAGGACCCAAGCCGTTTAGGGCTTTATAGGTCATAATCAACACCTTGAATTGGGCCCGGGCTTCAATGGGAAGCCAGTGAAGCTGACGGAGGACTGGAGTCATGTGAGCATAACGCCCCGTCCCCGTCAGCAACCTGGCAGCTCTATTTTGCACCAATTGAAGTGTTCGGACTGTCTTCAGGGGAAGCCCCACGTAAAGCGCGTTACAGAAGTCTAGGCGGGAAGTCACCAGTGCGTGTGTCACCGTCGCCAGGCAGTCGTATTCCAGGTAGGGGCGCAGCTGATTAATCAGCCGAAGCTGAAGGAAGGCGTTCCTCGCTACCGCTGTCACCTGAGCTTCCAAAGAAAGCTCCGGGTCGAGGAGTACTCCTAAGCTGCAAGCAGCTGGCAAGGCAGCTGGCAAGGCAGATAGGTAGGCTAGGTGTGATCCATATAAAAACGACTTTCTGCAGTTGAAGATTTACATGGGATCCCCTGCCCCATGAATAAAACCCTGGTGGAGACTTTAAAACCGCCTAGGATTGCCACTTTTTATAGACAGAGCTTTCATATCCTTAACAACAGCAAAACATACTGAAACCAACTAATGAAACTTCTCCCATTACAGCATCTTTGTGCTGGAAAACAACAAGGACAGCAGTGCTGGCTCATGAGGAAAAACAAACACACATTAACAGTTGGGAAAATGTCTAAACAACTCCCAGACTTTGGCAAGATGGATTGTATTTCTGTTTAAATAGCAGGGTTTTTTCTCCTGAATTTGCAGCAATACATGTAAGTTGATACATGCATATTTTATACATGTTTTTCTGCTTTGTGTGATTCCTTTCCTCTGTTGGGGTGATGCAGACCCTGACAATAACCCCGGGGCACATTTAAAAGCCACTGGGGCAGGGTAGGGGGAATATTAGCAGTGGGGTGGGCAGCGGGGTGTTCTTTTGCTCTTTCTAGCTGCCGTACGGCCCCTTGCTCTGCCCAGTGGTGTTTCTTCACCACAACTGCATTGTGAAACAGGATGGGGAAAACTGCTTGATGGGGTGAATGATCTGAGAGAGGAAATGACAGTGCTGTTTCAGTTAACGCCCGATGGCCTCAAGAAGTAGATTTTCGTCATGTAGCTTTACACATTGCAGACACAATCCCATGGGCTGGCTGGGGCATACTGGGAGTTGTAGGACCTTTTTTGGTTTAAACATACATAGGGTCGCACCCTTAAATTTTAGCTGGTGGTGATGATGTTCGTCCTTCGTTTTTGATGAGGACCTTGACATCTCATGGGTTGTGAGTTGTCCACGGTGTGTCCGCAGGTGGCTGATAAGGCCGATACAGGCACGGAGTGTTCTGCCACATGTCGGGCAGACATGTGTGGGCACCACTGTTGCATTGTTTGCAACTCTGGCTTCACGGAGTGCTTGCTTCTCTTGTGCTATGGTTGTCCTTCTTGCTTCAGAAATTTGGCAGCCTTGGTGGATCAGCGTGTGCCATGTCGATCGGTCTTGTGTCAGGGTCTCCCAGGAGGTGGTGTCGATAACCAAGGACTTGAGAGAGGCTTTCAGCATGTCTTTGTATCGCTTCTTTTGTCCCCCGTGCGATCGCTTTCCTTGAGACAGCTCACCATAGAAGAGCTGTTGGGGATGCGGTGGTCTGGCATCCTCGCAAGATGGCCTGCCCAGCAAGTCTGGGCTTTCATCAGCAGGGTGTGAACTGATGGCAGGCCTGCTCTGGAGAGGACCTCTGTTTCTGGCACCTTGTCCTGCCACTGGATCCTCAAAAGTCTGCGGAGGCAAGTCGTGTGAAAGTGGTTCAGTTGCCTAGTGTGCCTCCTGTATACTGTCCAAGTCTCACTGGCATACATCAGGGTAGTTAGCACTACTGCTTGGTAGACTTTAAGTTTTGTAGCAAGGCTTATTCCACGGGGGTCCCACACTTAGTTTGACCCTAACAGGAGAAGGAAAGAATGTTGTTGTTGTTAGTTGCGAAGTTGTGTCTGACCCATCGCTACCCCATGGACAACATTCCTCCAGGCCTTCCTATCCTCCACCGTCCCCCAGAGTCCACTTAAGCTCACACCGACTGCTCCAGTGACTCCATCTAGCCACCTCATTCTCTGCCGTCCTCTTCTTCTTTTGCCATCTATAGTTCCCAGCATTAGGCTCTTCTCCAGGGAGTCCTTCCTTCTCATTAGGTGGCCAAAGTATTTGAGTTTCATCTTCAAGATCTGGCCTTCTAAAGAGCAGTCAGGGTTGATCTCCTCTAGGACTGACCGGTTGGATCGCCTTGCAGTCCAAGGGACTCGCAGGAGTCTCCTCCAGCACCACAATTCAAAGGCCTCAATCCTTCGGTGCTCAGCCTTCCTTATGGTCCAGCTTTCACAGCCATGCATTGCAACTGGGAAAACCATAGCCTTGACTATACACACTTTTGTTGGTAGGGTGATGTCTCTGCTTTTTAGTATGCTGTCTAGAATACAGGAAAGAATACAGGCAGAGAAAAGGGGAGGGCCTCTGACTGCAGAGAGGGCAACTGAAGTTCATCGATTGATCTCAAACATGCCTTTGGCTGTGGCCAGCACCAGTGGCAGAGGTAAGCATCCCATTGGCCAAGGTGCCATGGTTGAAACGGCTACATAAAAATGTCACATCCTTCCACCATAGAAGTGCTCCCATTAGGAAAGGATCAGGCACAGCAAGTGAATACAGAACACAGATATGTACTGCTGTACCTGCTACTCCAGGGAAAGATCTTATTGTGCAGAAAGAAGCTAAAATGCTCCCGGGAAGTTGTGTAGAATGCTATTAGCATCTTGCCATACTAGTTAAACAGGCCAGTAAGGTATAATTTAGGCTGTCCTTTCTACCACCACTGCTTGGTTTCATCCAAAAGAGCCAGGGATGAGCAAAAATTTAGAAAAAGAGGATCTTTCTCAACTCAGAACAGTTTCCTGTTTATGCATTCATGGTCACCTAAAGAGCAATAATTTCAGTAGCATTCATCTAAGTCAGAGATGGGCAGCTCTGGATATTGTTGGACTCCAAAGAGTACTCAATAGTGATGCAAGACTATATTTCTCGTCTTCAAGGCTTATGAAAGTGAAATTCTGTAACCCTTGGTGAATCAACCTTAGCTAAGAGTTAAATCAAAAAGCTTAACAAATGACCAAATCCTAATTCTTCCTTTTCTTTATCCCTCTTCAAAGAATTGCCCTTTGTCTTAAATACATGTAACTTCAAAGTAAATTCTGGAAAAGAATCCATTACTGGTTTGTGTTTCTTGTTTTTTAAAAACAGCCAACCTCCTGATTTCTTTGCCTCCTCAGCAAACAAAGACTGCAATTTCCTGCTTCATGTCCTCTCAAATGATTCAGCTCCCAAAAGATTACTTAGTCTGTCAACCAAACAACATGGGTATGTGCCCAGAATCACCACATTTGAAGTAATACACAGTATTATCTGAAGGGGTGGGGAAGGCTGAGAAACACCATTAAGTCCAGAGGCTGATATTACCCAACTGCATCACTTATCCAATGTTGAAGAGAAAATTCTGTGTGGATTATCCTGGCTTGTGGAATGCAACTGCTTGTGGTAGGACAGTGTCTCAACGCAGCCCTAATTGTGCTTTGCACAATCTCTTCTTTGTTTCACGAAGGACCAAAGAGAAGGGTGCTTTGGGGGTAAGAAAGAAAAGCATTTAAGAACATCCAAACCAGACCACACTGAGACAGATCAATCCATGGGGTGATTCAACTGATGCTGGTGTCATGTAAGTGACTCATTCACTAGACCTGGTGTGGAATTTTTTACCAAGGTCAGCCTCTCAAGTGAACCTGAGGATTTCCTTCCCCAGCTGCTGACTTTCTTTCTTCACCTCTCAGGTATGACTTCGATTTCTGTGTGGGTCAGCTTCAGCTGTTTGCTTTCTTAGGTGTCTTCTGCTCGCTTCTTTGCATACAGCACTCCTTATTCCGGATGGCAAAGGTCCCTGGATGCCAAGCAACTAATTTTAAGAGGGAGCATAATTTGTCCTCTATTCTTCTTTGGCCTTGGATCAGTGGCCACCCTAAATTGTGCACAAGATGAGACACTGATAAAAGTCTCATTCGCTCTGTTCTTTCCAGTATAAAAAGTGACAGAGGTTTCCCCTGAGTCCCACTGCAGACTGCATTCATCCCAGAACAACCCGACATCCTTTACTTACTCACATGCCCTGTTCCATCAGCAGCAGAACCTTTGCCTTACCTATATGAACGTGACCACTGGGTTGCTCATAACATGTATATGTGTGATGGCTTGCAATGGGAGTGAACAGTGGAAGCCGGGGTGTGGGACTTTTTATCCACCAGAGAAAATCCATGTTTGTTTGTTTGTTTATTAATTTATTAAAACATTCCTGTGCCGCCCCATTCGCCGAAGCCTCGGGGCGGCTCACAACATAAGACCCCTGCTCATATCAGCTGTGGCTGCCCTAGCCAATGATGGATGATGAGGGGAGCTGGAGTCCAACAACATCTGGAAGCCTAGCATAATTCTGTGTGTGTGTGTGTGTGTGTCTCCATGTGTGAGTGTGTGCGTGTTTGATTTCAGGACAATGTCTAGTCACACAAAAGTGAAAGTATCCTATAGAAATAACCACAAGGAAGAAAACTGTTGTGAGTTTTAATGGAGGATCATAAAAAGCAAAGTTAAGAGGCACTGGCTATCAATTCCAAGGAAGGTGCAAAGAAGACACACAGGGAATAAAAACCCAATACCAGGAGCAGGCAAATAGTTTTATTTACTTATATCCCGCCTTTTTTTCTTCCCAAGAACTCAAACTCTTCTCCTCCTGCTGCACTAAATCTTATCCCCACAGCAACAACCCTGTGAGGTAGGTTGGGCTGAGAGTCTGTGACTGGCCCAAAGTCACCCAGTTGGCTCCATGGCTGAGCGGAGACTTGAACCCAGGTCGTCTGAGTCCCAGTCCCATGCTCTTAACCACTACGCCACCCTGGCACTGCAAATTGGTTCTGAGCTGTCCAGACAACCAGAATGTCAGTTGACATGGAGTATCCAGTTCTGGCAGCAGAGGGATGCAACTCACCACCTGCACTTCCCCCCGTAGCTGTTTTTCCCACCTGTGCCCCTGGATCATGGAAACGCCTCCTACTCTGTGCACAGTTTCTCCAAGCAACTTCGAACTCCAGCCACCCTTTGCATCCAGCATAGGGAATTACTACATTGTTATAATCAATGGTTTGTTTCACGTGCTGCCATGTTCTCTTTCTCTTGTGCTGCTAGCAAAGTCCACATTCACTGGAGAACACATTCATAGTTCTCTTGTTCTGGGAGATCCTGACCTGACTTGTACTGGGTTAACCAGGCAGAGTTCACAGGAAATGAGAGCACAGGAAAAAAAACACTCGAAGATGATGCTTGAGACCAAGTCAGGCTACAGTTCCAACTGGTTTGGGACTTCAGAGTTGCAAAATAGGCCGCATAGAGCTAAGAATTCCAAAGACGGAACAGGCAGGGTGTCTGTTAGTAGGTTTGCTTTTGAACTCATTCTGTTTGTGTGAACTTGTGGTGTTTCTCCAAGATTCTCAGTAGAACCTCTGGATCAAATACCACTCTGCTGGCAAGAACTCTCTAAAGAGTAGGTTGGTCCTGGATGAGTGGTTTCTAGGTGCACATCACAAGAATGGTTATCCCATGCCTGCATAATGAAGGATGGAAGTCTTGAGTTGTGCTAAACACTTCTTGGAATGGACTCTCCATAGCCATTTGTGTTGCTTTGATTGGTTTAAGAACTGACAGAAGGTTGGGCATTTATGTTTTTAAGAGGTGCCGTACAGTGGAGATGTATGTCCATTTGAATAAAGTTTGATGGGAAACATTTCAAGTGTCTTTGCTAGATTATTATTAGTTCATTATCCCGGACAAAATGTTTTATTTGGAGCTAATGTGCTGACTCAGGAATACACAAAGTAGTGGTGGAACAATGCTGCCATGCCATGATTCTGATATTACACTCTACTAAGGTCACACAAGAATTATACGCATGCATGTATAAGTGGAAGGCAACACTCAGCAGTATCTTGACAATATATATCTTTCCCCATCATAAATATGCACACCATTCCATGAATAAAACTGATCTTTCAAATGCTACTTGGCCATTTCTCTATCTTATTTAGATAAGTTTTGAGATGTGGTAAAAATAATGGTAGGCTACAGCAATGTATTTGTTGGGGGAGATGGAGGGAGGTCAAATACTAAAGCAGTTAAATCTTCCTTAGAAACTAATTATAGCCTGGTTCTCCACTGTAAAACAGGGTGTATCAATCTGGTGAATGTTTGTTGCTTAGCACAGGGATGAAAAAGAGGAGAAAGATAAATTTTAATGTTTACAACTACACAAGTCCAAAATAAGTATTTGATTTTGGAAGCCAGAACAAAATTGTGAAGGAAGATCTGCATGGTAGGAAGCTGATGTTACA
Organism: Varanus komodoensis; assembly: GCF_004798865.1. NCBI lineage: Eukaryota > Metazoa > Chordata > Lepidosauria > Squamata > Varanidae > Varanus > Varanus komodoensis. The sequence goes on along the minus strand of NW_025335727.1, from coordinate 8,757,787 downwards.
TTGCCCACTTGTTTCAGGGACATGTTATGGATTATTCTGTATCAGCAATCGCACTGAGAGTCTTTAAAAACTCTTAGTTGAACACTATCTGCATCTAGTGATTTGTTTGTTTCCAGCTTGTCATTTCTTGCAACCATGATTGGTTTCAGTTGCACAAAAACACTTCCTAAAAGTACCTCTTCAGGCATGGGCATCTTCTGCAATGAAGATGGATGCAAAAACTTAATTCGGGTTGTCTGCAGGTGCCTTACCCTGCTTTAGTACTGCTTCATCGCCCAATGGTCCACCCACCTCCCTGGTTGGTTTCCTCATGCTGGGCGTTTTACTAAGGTGCCCAATTTTGGCTGTCTAGATAAAGGTCCACGTAGGGCAAAGGAGAGAGGCTGGGATGCCAATACTAACTAACTAACTAACTAACTAACTAACTAACTAACTAACTATTTATTTATTTATTTAGACTATTTATATGCCGTCCTTTCGCAGAGCCTCAGGACGGCTTACATAAATAAATAAGATGAATAGAATAAAACATAATGCAAATAAAATCCAAATCCACCCTGGCTGCAGATTAAAACATATATCACTCGTTAGCAGAAGTTCGTGGCCTTAGCATCCTCCACGCCCTGCCTTCTGGGATGGCCCTTTTCCCTCTGAGGCAGATGGAGCAGCTGGAAGGAGCGGGGGCTTGGCCTTTGGAGCCCCTGCTGTGAAGTGCCAGGATCCTGGAGACGGGACAGCAAGAAACCTGTGGCCACTCAGACAAAGGAAAACCTCCTTCTTACTTGACTGCTACGTGAACTAATCTCTAGCTATGGTTGCCTCCTTCTGTTTTCTTCTTTCCATTGATGAAATATCTGTCCTTGAGAAATTAGCAAAATGAAAGAGACTCTGGAGTCCTTCTTCCAAATGATAGTTATCCAAAGGAAACTATAGGCACAATCCTATGCTAGTATATCTAGAAGTTCCCCAGAAGCCCTAGCCAAAATGGCTGGTTGGAAGGATGCTGGGAGTTATTCTGTGCCTAAGCATGTGCCTGAAACTGCATAGCCTTGTCCAAGGAAATGAATAAACTTAGCAGTTGTCTGGTTTTTAACCATTTTGGCTGGCATTTCAAGTCTGGGGAAGGTTTCAGGACGTTATTTATTATTGGGTGCATACCCTGCCTTTTTCTTACGAAGAATTCAAAGCAGCTGACATCCTTCTCCTCCTGCTCTCAATCTGATTCTGACAACAACCTTGTGAGTTAGGCTGGGCTGAGAGTCCGTGACTGGCCCAAAGTTACCCAACCAGGGACAGATCGCCCACGTTTCAGTTCTGCCGTCTTAACCACGCTGGCTCTCCAGTGAGGGGAGGGTGGGAAGGTAAGTTTTGTCCTTCCATGTGTTGGGAAATTTGGATAAATCCTGTCAGAAAAACATTACTTCTGTGTGCATTTGAATTGTGGGATCAAAATCCTGTACTCCTTCTCAAAACCAAGCTGTCACTGTTTAAAATGGCATCCTCCCCCACCCTCGCTCCTTTCTCTCACCTTTAGCTGTGGGCTACAGTAGACAGGCCATTCAGTCCAAATTTACATTGTATACCTTCACAATGATTAAATAATCATTGTTGGAATTCAGTTTACAAGGAAGTATTTTTTGATAGCCCAGAGGCTCCATGTGCCCTGGCCAATTCAGAATGTCTAGAGTAGGTAAGAGTCTTGAGTTCATGCATAGTTTCAGTAGCTTGAATTTACATGTCTAAGCAGACCTGGAGATGGGTTCAAGCTACTGAACTAAAGTGTCAATACAGGCAGTTAGAAATATTGTAATCTCATTGTTACTGTATGATTGACGGACACTTCTTTATCTGTTCTGTATGTGATGACCTCAGAATCTTATTGTAATCTCTGCATTCTGTCATCGATTGCCCTGTACCTGTGCACCTATAAATGCCCTGTAATGGTATTGAAGCTTGGCAGCAGAGTTCACCTCTGCCTGCCCAGTAATGCATGCATTATCATGAGAGTCTACCGCGGGAAACCTTGGGTTAATACAATAAAGCCTAGATCAGGGGTCTCAAACTCAACTTACCTGGGGGCCGCTGGAAGTAGAGTCTGGGTGAGGCTGGGCCGCATCAAGTGGTGGTGGGGGGCTGCTCATCCCGCGTCGCTCCCGGAGGCGCTTTGAAGGCCGCAGGGCCCCTCCCCCGTGCCCCACCCATCCCAGCAATTGGCCCGCAGGCCGCGAGTTTGAGACCCCTGGCCTAGATGGTCTGGACGCTTGATCTTTCCCACAAACCCGAGTTTTATTCCCTCTTCTCAAATTGAGATTCCGGGATTCTGACACATGGCAGCTTCCTGAAGTTTAGTTATATATTTATTTTGGCAGTCTGATCCATTAGGGTTCCGTTTAAATGGCTATGCGCATCAGGCATGCACGTGCTCTATGGAGAAGGGAGGTCTCCAGAAGCATGCAGAGGAAACCCCACCACATATGCAGAAAAGGGTGGGAGCGGGTGGTAATCCTGGCTCCATCTTTCGCCAATTTCAGGCAGCAGATACCACCAGCAGGGCCATTTCTATTATGGTGTGGGCAGGTTGCTTGATGTCTGCTAGGCTGGCTTCAAAGGGGCTCCTTAATAGTGGTGGTGGATTCCAGTTTTGGCCAGATGCAGTGACCCGGGCAGCCAGTGAGACGGGCGAGGTAGGTGGCCAGGCTTCAGCCTATTGCCCTAAGCATGAAACAGGGGGAAGGGCCATAACCCAGTGGGAAAACATATGCCTTGAATGTAGGAGATCCTATGTTCCATCTTCCGCATCCCCAGGTAATGATGGAAAAATCCCTGAAGAACCAGTGCCAGTCAGTGGCAACATTACCAGGCTAGAGTGACTATAGTTTTGACCTGAAGTAGTTTTGGTGTTCTGGCAGCCCTATCAAGCATCTACTACTATTAGCAGGCCAGGCAACTGGGACAAAGCAATGGGAAGGGCAGAGCAAGTGAACTGGGCGGTTTCCCATGACATAACAACCGAAGTGAACAGAGTAACATATGGGAAATGCCCTCATGAATATTCACTGTATAAAATGCAAGACAATGAACACATTTTCTAGCCCTTCAGAACTTTATAACAAACTGAATGTTAATTATGGAAGCCGGGATGGGGGTTGAAGTTAAAATCATGAAGTCTAAGTTCAAGTCTTCAAATGAGGCACAGGAAAAGCCAGCAATTGAAAAAAGCAATTTTATACATGTCTGCTGAGAAGTAACTCTTGTGTTTAATAGGACTTAGCTCCAGTTAAATATGGGCAGCACTTGTTGGGAAAATTTGGATGAATCCTGTCTGAAAAACATTACTCCTGTGTGCCTTTGCATTGTGGGATCAAATCCTGTACTCCTTCTCAAAACCAAGCTGTCACTGTTTAAAATGGCATCCAGCCCCTCCCCCTTTCTCTCACCTTTAGCTATGGGCTACAGTAGACAGGACATTTTAGCCCAAATATACATTGTAAGTAGTCATTGTTGGAATTCAGTTTACCATAATCTTTTGATAGCCCAGAGAGCTTCATGTGCCCTGATCATGCAGAATGTTTAGAGTCCAGATAAGGGTCTGAACTTATCATGAATAGTTTCTAGTAGCTTGAGTTTGCATGTCTGAGCAGACCTGGAGATGGGTTCAAGTTACTCAACTAAAGTGTCAATACAGACAATTATAAATATTGTAATCTCATTGTTACAGTGTGATTGACTGACGTTTCTTTATCTGTTCTGTATGTGGTGACCTCAGAATCTTATTGTAATCTGCATTCTGTCATCAATTGCCCCGTACCTGTGTACCTATAAATGCCCTGTAATGGTATTGAAGCTTGGCAGCAGAGTTCATCTGCTCTGGGGGTAAAACAATAAAGCCTCAGATGGTCTGGACGCTTGGTCTTTCCCACGAACCCGAGTTTTATTCCATCTTCTCAAACTGAGATTCCGGGATTCTGGCACACTGCAGCTATAATTGGATTAGTCTCTTCTAAATGTTCTGCGGGTTTCAGATTGCACCAAGGCAATTGTTGTCTAGCTTTACTATGTGGAAAATGCGATGGTCCGTACCACTAAAGTGATTCTTTAAGAAAAACCCTAGAGATGATGCACCATAAATGGGAAATAGAAAGGGTTGCCAAGGGAAGCACAGCCTCCCCGGTTGTTGCGTCTTTAAAAGCAGCTTGACAGGCAGGAATTAGCAGGTAAAGCTTTTTACCACAGGGAGAGAAGTACTATGGCTTGCTAATTGCTTCGGGTCTAATGGAGCCAGCAGGCTCTAAAGCTGGCAACTCTAGAAGTAACTGCATTCATTTTACTTTAAAGTAAAGGGCTTACTTTATGCCAAGCAACATATAGTTGCAGTATCTTGGAGGGAACATGGTAAAGAAAATACTCTTCTGATTATACTTTCCCAGGTGCTTAACCATGTATGCATCTGTTCCTACATCCTCAATAAAATGAAGGGCTTGTGGGGATACACCAACTATTTACTAATCATACTTTGGAGTAAGTAACTTTGGAGAGAGTTTGCATCTCTTTTACCACTGTTTTTCTTTTTGACTTTTTTTTAAAAAGTAATCAGATGAAATGCAGTACCTGAAAGCAATTCTGAAGGTTGTCAGCCTGCATTAGGCATAAAAAAAATACAAGAAATAAAATCTTTCAGGCTGCAAATTTTATTTGCATGAGAATAAATCAAATTGAAGCCTGTGGAATTACTTCTGAGCAAACATGTGGAAGACAACACAGTCAATTTTTGAATTGTTAGTCAATGTTATCAAATGTATTGTGAAGGCTGGAGGAGGCTGGGTTCATGCCCAAGAGGAAAAAACACTCTACAAATTTTGCTTAAAGATATTTTGTATAGCTAGTCAACTGCTCCCTGCAATGCCTTTAAGAGGAGAGTGACTGTCAGTAATTACCAGCTGAAGTTTTTTTTCTTCATAGGATGAAGGTAAATGTTTTTAACTATTGATACTGAGGATTAAACTAAAGACAAAACTATGGAGTTCTTTTGAAAGCTTGGTAACCTTCCAAAGCCCCTCTTAGTGTAATAAACTTTATTAGATGAACCAAAAGGTATCCAAAAATAAACATGCTTTCAGGGTCACATTTTTTGTGATCTCTTGTTTGACTAAATAAAGGTATTGCGTTAATATTTTAATTTTTTTCTTGTTAATATTATCCTTTGCTTTGTGACTTTATTTATTTATTTATTTATTTATTAAGACATTTATATGCCGCCCCATTCGCCGAAGCCTCGGGGCGGCTCACGATATGAAGAAAATTACAAAAGTAACAATATAAAAATAACAATATAAAATAAATAACAATATAAAAGAAGTCGCCCTGGCCAGATATAAAAGAAGTCGCCCTCTCTTATTTTATTATATTGTATCTATATCCCTCTTTCATTCCACTTGTCGAGGAATCCAGGCTGGATTACATACTCCCCCTCATCCCATTTTATGCTCACAACGCTGTATGTGACTGCTCAACCCACTTAGTAAGTTTCATTCCTGAATGAGGATTAAAACCTGAATCCTCCAGGTTCCCAGTCCAGCAAACTAACTACTGAACCACATTGACTTGGTGACCAAGTATCTTCAAGGTGCTTATTTTGTGAACTTAGTAAGATAGGAAATCTTAAGAGACTTTTCTTAAGAAAATTGACTTTGTTGCAATTTGCTTTCTCCTAGATCAGTTTATGATCCCAGAAGTAAAGTTCAGTGAATTTGTTCAACATGTGTCTACCTAGCGATTATCACCTTATTTTATTTTTCTCTCTTTTTTTCAAGGTTATATTCCTCTTTTAAGGTGTCTTGGGAAACAAGACTGATGTGGAATTCTTGCATGCTGTAATTTCAAAAGGGTACAGAAGCAAGGGCTATTTATATATTAGAAACACAATAGTCCTCTTTTCATTATAGAATAGCCGAGATGGAAGCAGCTTTGGGTAAACTCTATTGGAAATACTTTAGCCAGAAAAGGAGGCAAGGGAGGTGAAATCCAGGGTCTGTTTGTACCTGTCCTATCAAAGTACAGTGGCTTTACTCCAGTAGGAATGTTAAAATAATACTTTTCCTCTGTCTACATGTCAGGCTGATTGATGATAAATTATGCCTGTTCACACCAGTGCATCTACTGAGTTCAAATATATTATTTTTATTGCTTAGATAACTACTGATATTTGACAGAATAGATATGACGATATTGCTGTCATCCTGAATTTTTTATTGTTGTTTTTGCAAAGTATTGTGGGACTGCTTTACAACTGGTGTGTATAGAAATGATTGCTAACTTTCTCCCTTGCAGGGCTTCTGAGTGTTTTAAGAGGTATGTACATTTATTGAATCTATATGCCATCTTTCTTCCAAGGAACTAGAAGTGGTATATATTTTATTTTCACAATGATGCTGTAAAATATGTTAGGCTGAGAGACTGTGGCTGAAATAGGTTTTCCCAGTCCTAGCTGGTACTCTATTATATCACAGGTGTATGACAAGCAGAAGTGAAGTTTTTTCCCCCCATCTGGACATGAGGGTGGATTGATCAGAAAAGCTTCACTGACTGAATTTCTTCTCATCACATAGCTACTTAACCTTGCTTTCTTTTGCATAGTGAAAGGTTGCCTTCAGGACTTCATAATCAGGATCATTATTACTGTTGTTAGTTACAAAAATGTCTTCCGTTTGTAGCGTTTGCCTTAATCCATTCAACCCTTTTTTTTTTTTACGCTAAGAAACTGTCTTATAGCCTCTTTGTGGGCTACCAACCTAAATGCCGCATGTATTTCCAATATGTCCAAAACAATGGTAAATGTTCTTTCGATTGTGCAAACACAGCAGACTCTCCTGGGCTTCTTGTCACCAGTCACCAGCTTTAATAGAATCCTTATCTAGTACACTGGCTCAATTAAACATTTGCTTGTACAGACCGGCACACCTGTGGCTGCTGGATCATGGATCACTTGCTGTTTATGTAAATTCTAGACTACTGTTCATTTTAGACACAAAATTTAATGCCTGTTCGTTTCCTTTGAAAACATACTAGGAAGAATGTCTTTTGCTGTATTAAACACCAGTCAGAAATTATTCTGTGAAATGCAGGATTGGGAAGATGTGATTGTTGCCCAAACTTTACCTGGCTGGGGTATTTCCACAAAGTTGATTCCACACCTTCAGTGCATCTGGGCACAGTCTCTCCTGATTCCACTCAGGCTTACAATAAATAGGGTGAGGGCTGTATTGAGCTAAGCCACATCTATTAGCAATCATTTTTTCCTGTTCTACCTCCTTACTGCACTTTTAGCTGTTAAGCAACCATGGAAAGGTAAGGCTTTAGAGTTGACAACTTGTTTTGGGGATGGGCTCCTGGGAAGAGTTCCTGCATCAGTGGGAACTCTTATTCAGCTACATTTTAACCTGCTACAGTTGTTGAAGAGAGTCCCATTAGGGAAAAAAATATGCATGCAGTAATACTGTGGCATCAGTGTACTGGGCACCTGATTTAATTACATAGGCAAGATGGAGAAAGTCCCTCCCTGCTCTGAAGGTGTTTACAACTTAAAATAGACAGAGGGAAGGAAAGAGCAGTCAGAAGCAAGAAGGCAGTCTGTTACATGTAAATGACATGTCCATGTGGGAAAAGCTTTGAAGTACAATCCAAAAGGAGGGAAAAGGTAACAACATGGAAATATTCAAGAAGCCAGTGCAACATCTAGGGGATAGTAAGGGGGAATGAGTAATCAAAGGAAGCAGAATTCTGACTGTGGGTAAAGGTTATAGACATAGTTGTTATACTCTGGGAACTAGCGCTGGAAAACTGTGTGATGCAAAGCCATGACGGATAGCTTTAAAGACAATTAAATTTGTGTTGGACAGGGGCAAATTAGCAGGCTCCATAAATGCAAGAAACAAATTAAGGCTCTAATCCTAACATTACATTACACAGAACTTAGTGGTACTTCAGAGACATCAAATTTGCTGTTAGGAGCTGGCATGGGGAAGTTCATGAGCCAGAGCTTGCTTCCTCTAGCTGCCCTCCCTGCACTCTATCATTCTATGTATTTGTCCATAATCTTCACTCCAAGCTAAAAATCGAGTGTGTTTTAATGATTCAAAGAATCCACTACCTACCATCACAAAGCTGATGGTATTTAGAAGACTGAAGACTTTTTCAGTGGAATACTTGTATCACAAGCAGGCTAAGTAACAGAGGGCATGGTATTAAGTTACTCAAAAGAGCTGCAATGATGCATTCTGGAAAATGACAGACAATATGAACAACTCTGATAATGGGTTTGATTTTGAAAAGGAAAACCAGTTAATTTCCAAGATCACTGTAGAGAAAATCAGGACAGAAGCTGCCTCGTATTGAGAGCATTGTTCCCTCTAGCTTTGTTCTGAATTGTCTGACAGCAGCTCTCCAAGGTACCAGGCAAAACTTGCTTTTATGAGGGAATCTATTATAATGTGGTGCTTCCAATGTAATATTAACACAAGGCTTGAAAGGCTGTTTGTAGGAGGAAACTATGGGTACGAAGAGGGTGATTCCTCTGTTTACTTATTCCTTAGATGCTGCTAAGCCGCCATTTATAACAGTGGAATTCCCCTTGCTGAAATTTATTTTAGGGTGAGAGATTGATGGGGGGCATAACAATGTCTGTGCTTTGGTCAGAGTATTCAAAGGGTAGCACTAATATATAATCAAATCTGTTAATTTGACGGCAAAAGAAGAAGAGGATGGCAGAGAATGAGGTGGCTAGATGGAGTCACGAAGCAGTCGGTGTGAGCTTAGGTGGACTCCAGGGGACAGTGGAGAACAGGAAGGCCTGGAGGAGTGTTGTCCATGGGGTTGCGATGGGTCGGACACGACTTCGTGACTAACAACAACCTGTTAATAAAAGTTTGTCTGCTAAGATGTCATTAAATAGCTGAGTCAGGTGTCGATTCATGCTGCTCTTGTTCAACCTTTATTGAAATTCATATACTCTCAGTAAAAGTTAAAATACAAGTTCAGCTAACTGAAGTACAGAAGGATACAAAATCCTGTGAAGCCATTAAGCTGAGAGATAAGGGCTCTCCCTGGACTGACTCTATAATTAAATGAAGATTTGAATCATGTCTCCTCCCCCTAATGGCCACTGAGACCTGCCCCTTCAGGACCTCTACAGGAATCTTTGGGGCTCTTGAACTGGTTTGTCAAGATCCTTAATAACAAGAGGTAGGCAGAAGGTCAGTTCTTGTTGTTTATCAATAGCATCAATACAAATGCATGCTCAGCCCTGCCCTCCTCCCCATCAGATGCTGTAACTGTAACTCAAATCTCAGTCACCAGCCAACTGACTCAGTCCAACCAATCTTACAAGGTTGTTGTGGGGTAGAGGATGATAATAAAATATATAGTTTCACCTTTGTATACAGCTCATCCCAGTAGGTGTATCAGGGATATTGACCAACTACACCAGAGGGGCAAATTTCATTTGGAGAAATTATTGGGGGCAAGTTTCAGTGGTGGGTTCTGGCAAAAAGGGTGCCCTCCCCCTCCCCCCCCATCACTCTATTTTAGCTTAAAGCTGTTACTCCCAGTACCTTAATATTAGGAGAATTTCAGCGTTTTGAACTGCGCAAAAGCTTGGTAACCACCAGATGTTTAGCAATTTGGGAAAGGGGCGTATGCTTCCCTGGGAAATCCTGACAGACCAGCTTGGGCTTCCCTGGGAAGGCTGGATCTCGTTCCTGAGCATGGCAGAAATTGCTTTTGCGTATAGCTGCGAGGCGGACTATTTGGTCCAAAGGGAGGCAAAGTCGTGTGGAAGGGTACATTGCAGGCGTCTGGGTCTTTTTTATTTTTTAAACCTACTGCTGCGATGTCTTTCCCACCATTTCACGCGGAAGGGGACTCGAAGCCGCTCCCGCGGCAACGGTTCCTTACGTGCAGAATCAGGAAAATACCGGAGCGCTACTCAAAGGCTCACTCTCCTGCATTGTTGCTGAATCTCCTGCGACGCGGGTCACCTGCACGTGAAAATCACCCCCAGGCGTGCCTGCAGGGGCCCCGAGGGGGCGGCCCTGGCGCTTCCTCCGCGCACAAGGTGATGGGATTGTCGGGCTGCTGCCCCTTTCTCCCCCCACGCCGGCCCACTTTTCCGTGTGGAAACCGAGGCGAGCCGCCGGAGGGCCACGGGCGCGCGGCCTCGACATGTTTCCGGGGGTGGGGGGGAGCCCGGCGGCCTCGCTGCCGAGCGCCCCCTTCCTCGTCAGGCCGGTTTTGCCCGGCGAGCGATCCGGCGAAGCCCCACCCAAGGCCGCCTCCGTGCCGGGAGTGCCGCTTGGTGCGGGAGGGGAAGCGGGCGCTTTCTCCTCCGGAGGCTCGCCGCCTGCAGGCGGAGCGGAGCTGCCAGGCAAGAGCGCCCGCCCGGCCGCGGACCTCGCCCCGGCGGTGGCAAGCTGCACGTGTGTGGCCCCCCGACAGGGCCGGGGAGCTTTCATTGCGAGGCCGCGGCCCATGTTGACTGCTCAGGGTTCGAGAAGGGAGCGCCGCTGAGCATGTGCAGAGTGCTAGCCTGGCATCGGAAGTTTCAAGCGCCTGCACGGTTTCTTCTCGATAGGCTTGCATCGGGATGCCTTTTCCTTTAGAAACGGAGGGGTGATGGGCCTGAAAGGAGTTAGTTTTCTTCCAAGCACAGTTCTGATGCCTACGGACTGAAGATTAGGAAACTCAGGTGAGTCCCTGCTCAAGACTCAGACTAGCAGGCAGAAATGCAGGCTGGGTTAAGCTTGTGCCATGGATAATGAAATTTATCGGCTTTCTGACTTTCAGCCAACTCTTGACCTTGTCTCATCCTGGGAAGGAACCGTACTGCAATATTTATTTTATAAACCTTAAAATCACACATTCTGGAAGGAGAAATTGACAAGATGATTCGTTTTACCTCCTTTTAAAGGCTGAGAGAATGGGGGGCAGTTGTGTTTCTTCAGGGGGTACACCAGAGGATTCGGGGGCACCACAGAAAAACCCCCTTCATATGTGTGCCGCATACAGGCCTCTGTGGGTCATGGCGCACACAGAGCGGCTCCTCTCACAGGTCTCGATACTCTGAGAGGTGTGGAGTGAGACAGGTAGCCAAGTCCTTCAGAGTTTTGACATTTAAACCAGCACCATGAATTGCACCTGAAATAGTTATGGAAACAAATGGTAGTGAGTAATTTGACACATTAGTGTGGCATACACTAGGGGTTGGTCTTTGCATATTTCTCAAGACAAAGTCTCTGCGTTGTGCAGTTGCGTGCAACTTCACAGGTGTGCCCCCACCCCTGTGCGCTTTGGGAAGCTGCATTCTTGAGCAGGAGAATGGTGGATATTTTATTTCTGGCTGGCTTGCTGCCCAAAACTGCTTTCTCTTCCAGGTGGTGGGGAGAAAAGTAACTTGGACTAGGATTTTGAGCAGAAAAATTACTGGATGGTTTCATGACAGTTTTCTGCTCAAGACTGTAACTTCCTTAGGGACAAATTATGTACAGCTGCCTATTGTGCACAGTATATGGACCCTCACTGAAGTGGGGAACCTTACCTGGTCTATATCACTCAACACAACAGGTTGTGGTAGGAAGAAACCAAATACTGGAATGTTGAAAAGCATCTTCCCAACATAAGAAACTAGAAGTCATTGAAGCTGAGCTAAATCTTCCCCCCTTGATATCTAGCTTCCTTAGGTGCAGATAATAATTATTTTTTTTTCTAAAGCAGCATTAAGTTATGGGCTCCCTTTTGCACAACTTAGTCTCTATACCTCAGTTTACCACCTTAGTGAGAGCTAGGTCTTTGGTTGATAGGGGACAGGCAGTGCGAGAGACAAGTTGCTCACCATCCCGTGTTGTCTTGTGCGAACTTGCCTGTGCATCCACAGAGGCACTCTTAACTCTTCCTTCCCTACTACATGAAAATAAGCTCCAGTCTGCAACTAGCCTCCACCACTTTCCTTCCATTTCTCCACATAGACATGTGCCTGCACATTCACCTGTGCACCACTGGCCCAAGAATAATTCCTTAGGTCCATCTGTTCTTTCTGAACTACTGAAATCCCACATTATACTGAGCAAGAACAATGGTCCATTGAGTACTATGTACGCTAAGATTGGCTTTCTGTGTCCTCAGGCTGGAAATCTACATGAGATGCTTGATGCAAGAGAGACTTTGTATGCAAAGCCACATGTTCTGCTATTGAGTTTTGCAGGCCTCTAGTATTCTTCTTCTTAGTTTTCAGAAGAGATTTGAAAGCCTCCATGGATGTGCCTGTAGCTTGTCATTCTTGACCCCACAAAGTAAGTGTGGGTGTGCATATGTTGTGAATGATTTTGAGAAAAATTCTAGGAAGTCTTTCTGAGCACGCCTGCATTTCCAGGCATCCTATTCAACATGCTAATGCTTGGTTCACAGTTGTCAGACAGGACCGATCCTCCAAGTAACAGAGATGTAATGTGGGGGATGTTTATACAGCCTCACTGGGGAAATGTTTGCTCAGACCTCAGTACGTGACTGACTGCTCTCTCTCTCTCTGTGTTTATCAGACTTACTGGGGGTCAGTGGGACCTTTTTCAGGGACCGTATCTCAAGAATTTTAGACTACACTGCATCAAGCCCTCATATGCGAAGGACTTTAGAGCACATGTGTTCTCACTCAGTTTATTTGATCTTCATGTTTTCAGTGGGGAGGCAGAAAGGTAGGTTGCTTACCTGTAACTTGTTCTTTGAGTGGTCATCTGTGCATTCGCACATACGGGCTTCCCACGGAGCATGAGGCCTCAATCAGAGAAAACTTCCAAAGCTCAGCACCATAAGGGGGGGCTCCCACGCTGTCCCAGGTGTGCAAGGGATCCAAGGAACCTGTGAAGGATACAGAGGTGACCGTGCCCTGCCTAGGCCCATGCAGAGCAGCGAGCTGATGATAGCCAGCGGGGTGGAGGGCGGGTTGTGTGA
>NW_025335727.1:8513844-8744694 GCF_004798865.1 Varanus komodoensis | reverse complement strand
ATACAGACGTAAGCGCTCGTTCAGGTAGCCAGGACCCAAGCCGTTTAGGGCTTTGTAGGTCATAATCAACACCTTGAATTGGGCCCGGGCTTCAATGGGAAGCCAGTGAAGCTGATGGAGGACTGGAGTCATGTGAGCATAACGCCCCGTCCCCGTCAGCAACCTGGCAGCTCTATTTTATTTTATTTTATTTTGAGATAGTGAAAGTGGGAAGACCTGTATTAAGCAGGACATGGGCCTGTAGACTTCAGATGCCTTTTTCTATTGGTCTTTGTGAGATATCCTTATGAGCAGAGTGTCAGAGTCCATGTATGGCAGCTGGTTAAACGTATAACCACCAAGACCCAGACACCTTAATCTTAAATATTAACCAAAGTCCAATCCGTATTCCAAGCCAACAGGAGATAAGCACAACCCAAGCATCAGGAGCCAGAAAGTCTACGCAAGGAGAAGGTACCTTTGGAGCAGAAGCGGGAGTAGCAGCAAGGCTTAGGGGCAGCGGCAGCAGCCAAAGATTTGCAGAAGGGTCCAGGAGCAGGCATACGTCCGAAGTGCAGGATTCACAGCCAAGGTTTCACACAGTACCAGGAAGCACCACGACAAGTAAGAGAAGCTTCTCTGGTAAGGCAGCTTCTGGAAGGAGGAGCAGGTTCTTACATAGCTCTTCCCCTAGGATTCCCAGGTAATGCTCGTAAGGGCCCTGTTAGCTATAGTAGGCTGTGGGCCCCATCCTGCAACTACCAGGGCTGTTATTCTGGCCTTTGGCCTGAAGATGGAGCCCTGAAGCTGCCTCAAATCCTAACACAAAGCATACTTTGTAGTAAGTGCTTCTCTGAAGGAGGTGGCAGTGCCTGCTTTTTTGTCTTTTGTGTTAGAAGTAATCCTGGGGTGGATCTGACTGTACAAAGTATATTGGCACAAATGTCTATGCAATTGTGTAAATGAAGGATGAAGGGTCAAAAGCTGAAAACATCTGAGCAAGCTAATAACAAAATTGTTTCTGAAAGAAGACCAAAAAGCACAGTGTAGTGCAAGTGTTTGTTTTCGGGGATTTTTTGTTTGCTTGCTTGATCTGTCTCCAGTGTCGCACAGCTGGTTAACCAAATACTGTATGAAGTTGGAGTTATCCAGATACAGAATCAGTATGGAAATGTTGGGAGCGTGGTAAAAGTATTAGAAATCCAGATTTGGAGTTCAGATTGCTGGAAGAGGAATGTGCATCACATAGCGCTTCTAGATGCCGTACAGTGAGCAGGAAGCCCAGGGAATCTCATGCATTACCTCTTGGAGTTCATGTTTCCTGTGGGTATGATTCTTAGTACAGTGAACAACACAAGGTCAAGAAACTAGAAAACCGTCATGCACAAATTGGTGCCTCTTCACCGTAGATAGATACCAAGAATTTCCACTTCTATTGCAAAGAAAGTTGTATCAAAGTTTGTTTGACTAGAAGCAAGAGCTCTGACCTTGGAAGTCCCCCAGTTGAAATATTCCTTCAGCCATGCTCCCAGTGGGTAAGCTTAGGGGAGGTTCTGAGGGATTTCTGGCTGCAGCATGGGAATAGTAATACTGGATTGTAATTACCTCATTGTAATATTGGCATGCTTTGTGTAGTAGAAATGCCTAAAATAGTAAAACTTACATTTGTAAATTGCTTTAAACAGGAGGTGTGGCAGCATATAAAATAAGAACTGTATGAAGTTTATAAGCTTTGAGCAGTCATGTGAGGCTGAGAAAAGATCTGACATGTTTTCAAGATTAGATTGGTTAGTAGCCGTGGCCCATTTGCTTTTCTATTCGCATCTCATTCCACTGTGTTTTATGAACTTTTAGGATGACATACATCTTCAGTTTTCTTCAAAGTAGGAGAATTAGAAACTTGGTTTTTTAAAAAAGTTGTAAAACTATGATCTTGGTGGAAGTCAAATTATGAAGCTGGATTCTGTACAGAGCCATGTCTGGCTACGTTCAGGAATGCCTTCAAGATTACAAACATCTGATGTTTCCATTTTAAATCCCTTTGATGTAATGGCTAATAACAGTCTGTGGAAACAAAATGGCTCTTGTGCATTGACCTTGTGGACAGAATTTCATTACAGCCTGGGCCTTTTAGGCTGAATCTTAACATTGTCAAGGGATAATGATCAGGATAAGGGGGGAAAAGGCTTATAATAGAAATGCTGATACAAGTGTAGCTGGAAACGTGTTTCAGCCAGATGTGATGGGGACCAGGTCTTTCTTTTGATAAAGCCTGTATTATTCAAGAGTTAATGCCACTGACCTCATTTTTGCTGACTGCTGAGCCTGACTGGTTTGATAAATAAGGCTGCGTATACCCAAATCAGTGACTTGGTTGAACACTGTCTAGGTTATGAGGGCCTGTGTAATCTGTATCACAACATACTTTGGCTAAGCACTGCTTGCACACAGAAATGCAGCTTCGTTGACAGATCCAGATAGCAGAACAACCACCATGGGTGTGATTGGAATTCTGAATTAAGCAGAGGATCACAAGCAGTGCGCCAGATCTTAAGAGTCACCTTCCAGTTCAGCATCCTGTTCCCTAATGTCCGCTGCCACGTGTGTCTCGCAGTCATTCATCCTGGGCATAAAGCAAGCAAGGTTCCTTTACTATTTCATTGAAGTTCCGCTGTTCAGGTCTATATTTCAGTTTTATTTAATTCATATTTCTATGTCGCCTCATAACCTGAAGGTTCTCTGGGCGACTTACAATATTCCAAATGAACACGGAGGTTCTGTGTGGCCATGTGAATGATAGCTCTGGTAGACCTTTTCTTTGGGCGTTGTCTAAAAAGCTTTAATTTACGGAAGACTGGTGTGGAGATGGGATTTAAGTCTATATTGATCATTTGCAGAAGTGGTATAATCTATTAACTTCTGGCGTTAAGTTATGGCTGCTGCCATTTGTCTGGTGTAACTCTCTGTTCCTTCTCTTTATTTATTAGATGTATATCATGCCTTTTTTCTTAAAACAAATTCAAAATGGCTTACATAATCCTCTTCCTTCTCCTCTCAGTCTTATCCCCACAACAACAACCCTGTTAGGCAGACTGGGCTGAGAGTCTGTGACTGGCCCAGAGTCACCCAGTTGTCTCGTGGCCGAGCAGGGACTAGAACCCAGGTTGTGTGAGTCCCATCAAACACTTTTAACCACGACAACCCACTGGCTGTCTTGTTGCTAACTAATGCTAAATCTAAGTAATTTCCATTCATGTTTTGGTATGATGTCACCATAGAGTGATTTCTGTTGTGTTGCCTGCACAGACATAAAACGTTGCGGAATAGGTGGTGGGCAACCAGAGTACTCTGGCCCCTTAGAGACTTAAAATTATAGTCTAATGAGCTTTTATACTTCATAACGTGTTGAATGAACATCTAATTGCTACCTGAGTATTTGTCTGGAGTTGTCAGTTTTGTGTGGTTCAGAGGCTGGTTCCCCCCTGCACAGACTTTTCCCACCACCAACTGGGCTGCAAAACTGCTGAAATTCAATGATGTGGTGGAAAAACAAAACAAAACAAAACACCACAAACAAATCTCTTGGTTTCTGCCAAATTCCAGCAGCAAAGGCTAGATGTGGCAAACTTAGCTTGGAAATTTTTCATTTGCATTCCTCCGTAGCAGTTTGCTACCAAAATCCAGCAAGAAATTGTGTGCATGTGCGCACAAGCGCAAAAGAGGGGGATTTCAATCCATATACCATTTGTAACATGTTCTCCTCATTCTGTATCAGAATAAACCCTAATTTTCCATGGTTTGCTATGGGATGGCAATTAAGTACCCATTCTTGCTGTGCTAAGAACACATGAAAACAGTGCATCCTGGATCCAAAACGTGCAGACTAAAATTGCCTCATCTATAGATGCACTTATTTTTAAATATACATTTAGGTGTTCCCCCTCCCCCAAGATTGAATATTTTTTCATTTGACATAGAGAATTTTCAAGAGATGGGAGTGATGAATGCATATCCCTTTGTTTGCCCTCCTTAAGCCCATCCATACAGTAATTAGACTTTGAACCTTTGAGGTAGGTCTACAAAGCTGGGAATTCTGTTCCATTTAAACCCATGGATATTTCATAGCATTTCCATTCTACTAAGTGGTGGCAGATTGTAGTGGATTTTTTTCTTCTATTTCCAGAAATATTTTGCACATTTTCTAGATTTCATCATTTGCACAATTTGCAAATAGTGTTATTTTTTTAAAAAAACTGGGATATTGTACGAGTATGCAAGATTGCACATCTACCTGTTAGTGATATGTTGTCCTACAGCTCCCTCTTATATGTATTGTTTTCAGTTTCATCATCTGTATGCACTACTTCCTTTAGCCCAGCAGAACCATACTTGAAGGACTTGCCCATACCTACTACTTTCTCTTGGGAAGTGTCCAAGTGGATGAAACAATGAAAGGTTGACAAGCATGGAATATGGATCAGTGAGAGAAGGGAAGTAGCATGTGGTGAGACTGAAACTGACAAAGATCTTGATAAGAGGGCAATATTCCTTTGCAGGGCTACGTAGCTACAGGCATGCACTTGCAGAAAATTGCCAGTAAAATATTTTCTTTAAAATGCTATGATACCACTTGTGTAGGTTTCACTGTCTCCTACCCTATAATTGTGCAAATTGTGCAACCATTTCCCCACTGGATTCCATGTATTGGTTCAACTTGCTACAGATTGAGGAAACAGCAGCTGGGGCAGATTAAGTGACATCAGAGGGATACTGAACCAGAAAAATAATTGAGTTTGTACTTCGCCAGTGGAGTTCTCATACATCTGTACTCTGAGGGTATTCCTCCCTTTGAATCTCTGTCTGAAACCAAAGAATGTCAGCACAGGGGTAGGATACACCAATGGCCTGTCTACAGAATGCGTATTAATAAATTCAACAGGAATCCTGTGGCATCTCAGAGACTCAGAGACATTTACTGTGACATATGTTTCCATGGACTGTAGTTAACTAAAGTGGGCTGTAACCCCAAAAATTATACTATAATAAATGTATTAATCTTTAAGGTGCCAAACAGACTATTCTGCTGCCATAGAATAATATAGCTTCTTCTCCGCTTATATTTTAATTGTCTGCTATTTCTTTTGCTGCTTAGTTTCCAGTTTCTTGTTTCATTGCTTTATGATTGTTTATTCAGATGAAAAAAGAGTTTAGTGGCTTACAAGACTTAAAAACAAACAGTTAAGCACTTCCCCTGGGCTCCTGAAGATAGGGGGATTAATAAATTGTCCCTCTTGCTTCTTTAAAGAAGCTTGCCTTCCATTCTGTGAATGCAGGAACAACTAAAAAGCCTTGTCTTTTTCTTTCAGGTATGAGCTGGAGTTGGAAAATAGCACTCACCTTCCCCACAATTATGAGTGTCATCTTCTGTGAGAATTGTTCCTTTCTGTATCTTCAGCATGACCACACCTCCCAACCTTCTGAAGCTAGCACAGCTCTTCTGCTTGTTATGTTGGGAAAAGTTTCACTCAGTCTATTTCTGCTGCAATTCAGAAAACAGAATTTCCGTGAGAGTTTTTTGGGCTATTTTTGTATTTCACTGGCCTTTTTTGACCTGGTACTTCTGGTCACCATGTCTTTTATTTCCTATTTTCAGAACTTTATGCTTTTGGGTGTTCAGTTTACTGAGTATCACATCTGTCTTTTGACTCAGATCATTTCCTTTACCTATGGGATCTTACACTATCCTGTTACTTTTTTGGCTGGCTTGGATTATTACTTTACAATAACTCAGACTTCCAGGCATTTTAATTTGTGTCAGAGACTGCTGTACGCAGGTGCTGTTGTCTTCACGTGGATTTCAGTTCTCTGTTACATTCTGAATTTCCCAGGCCATACCATAGGGCTTGATGTCAACACTTATAATCCTGCATATCAGTGTCCGTTCTACATCAGCAGTCAGAGTTACTGGCTCTCCTTAACTATACTGTGTATCTTATGCCTAGGCCTTATTCTCTGTTGGTCAGAAATTGTGGATATGGTACAATCAATTAAGGTCATTTCCTTTGAGAAGGAGACAGTTTTCTTCTTCCCTTATGTGGCTGAGTACAGTCCTAGAGACTCTGCAAAGCATCTTTTGACAAGACTTCTAATCTGCTTTATGGGCACTTGGGTGCCATTTGTTATCCTTCAAACACTCATTGTATTGCTCAGCGCTCAGATTCCTGCCTACATAGAGATGAATGTTCCCTGGCTTTATTTTGTCAACAGCTTTCTTATTGGAATTTCGTGCTGGGCAAGGCGGCAGCACATTGAACTGCTAGAAGAGCCGTGGGATGTGGATCCATTTGTCACTTGGAAATTCTGCTTTGTCCCTTTCAACTACCAAGGTGCCAATGGAGCCCCAAAGCCAAGTACCAAAATTGTAATATGCTAGTAAGCTACCATTGAAGACTACTGAAAAACTTGTGTTATTTTGTTATGTTTGTGATTTTAACTGAGGGAACTTAGTTTGGTTGCGGGGGGGTGGATTTCATCAGTGCATAATTTTGGCATGTGTGTGGTGGAGTGCTGCACTGTTTTCCCAGATGGCCTCCCAGTACAGGTATTTATTTCAAAATAAAATAATGAAAACTTGTGTTAGTAATTAACTGTGTCTCCTTATAACAAAGAGTGTGATCCAGAATGCAAGAGCCATTGGAGTTTAACTAGATAATTGAACACAAGTGCCAGTGAAATCAGATATGCCTAGTTCAGTACAGCATCTGCCAAATGAGTAACTCAAAGCACTTATCTGAAGGGCGGAAATGAATTACACAAAATGGTAGGAAATGAAACTGAATGAAAATATCACTGGGCACTGTCACTGTTTCTCTGCCCCTCTATGCTTCAGTGGGCCTAGACCAGGCCTTTGCATATCCTCTGCAAGCAAGAAGCATTCACACAGCAGCACCAACTCACATTATTAGAAGACTCTTAGCTTCCTTCTTTTCAATCAAGCACAAAATAACAAAGTAAAATTTCAGCAAGGCTGAAATGTAGCGAGGACAAATTCAAAGCAGCATGCACTAATAAAAAATACAGGGAGTTCTTATGAAAATCCATTTTAGGCTTTGATTCTGTCACTTATGCTTCCTGATGTACGTAATACTTCATTGATGAAGGGGGAACACTGTGATTATTTTGGAAACATGTTTTCACATAACACAGCAGGAAAAAAATAGTGTCTTGCACCTACTGCAAGAGACAACTCCCAAACAATAAGAAGCCGTCCTGAATTTTAGGAAAAAAAATGTTTTCCACTCATGCCCCCACGCCTGTATTTCTTCCACAGGGGAACTTATCCTTACTCCCCAATCCACATACAAAGATTCAAACTACAAATATGTTAATATTAGGTTAGATTTAGGTTTAGTTATGCTTCAAACAGAAGCACTAAATGTATTATAATTAATTTGCCATATTGATTTCAAAACATGATTAACAGGTTCATTTCACTGTGGCGTTTTCGATTTTATTTTATCCTCTGATATACTTTCATTATATATGGATTGAAGATCTCTGCTGGGCTTCAGCCTGGGGTTTAAATTTGAAAACTTTCTCTCATATGTGAAAAAGATAAATAGTCAAAATGGACAAATGGTAATTTTTATTTCTGAAGTGATATATTCACAATGTTAATGCAAAGTTGAAATATAAACCAGGTTGATGGTAACTGTAGGTCAAATATTTAATCCCACAGGAAGCAAATATTACCACATAAAAATGTTCAATTAAAAAATGCAGTGTGCCAATAACAAAAGGTGCAATTACAAGCAGATTGAAGCAGCAATAGTATAAGGTGCTTTGATTCTTCATTTGTATAATCAATTAACAATGGACAGATAATGACTAGTAAACTTTACATCACTACTACAGACCATAACAAATATGAGAATCTAAAATTATCCACATGCTGTTAGTATGAAAGTGCTTTTATATATCAAAAGGATACATATAGATCAATTTTAACTAAATCATGGTGTAGTTTTTTTTAATGTAAAAATGTTTTATCTTCATTGAGAAAGGATTTTTTTAATTTTCACTGGAAACAATCCAACTGCCAAATTGATGCATTATATGTTAAAACCACTTGTTCAGGAAAAGCCACGTACCATTCCATGATACAAACACAGACGTACATAGATATCTTGATAGATAAATCTTACACTAGTTTATATGCAAATAGACTCAAAGTTCAGTTGTCTGTTTTCTTGCACAGATCTGCTCCTTCCTAACATAATTCAGCTCTCGGTATTCTTTTTCATAGATACTAGAGAAGAAGTGCGAAAATGACCCAGGATAAATACAAAACTTGAGTGTTGCAGAACATGCTGGAGATGTTTTACTCAGAAGCAAATGTGTATATATGGTTAAATACTGGCCATGTTTGCATGATGCACTAAGCCACCTTGTGAATGCACTGCACCGTGGCCACATTTGTACCTCATACTAAACCACCAAGTGAATAAGTAGCACTACATGGGTTATTCATGGAATAACCCACAGTGCAACTGAAAGAGGACCAGCACTGAGGCCCGGTCCTCCCACCTCACGCCCCCTACTCCCTAGCTGGTATCCCAGTGGCCTTCTCTGCAGAATCTGTCTCGTCACTTCATCCTCACTCCAATTATTATCCCTTTTTGTTTGCTACCATTACCCCCCCACCCCCCAAGCCTGAAAAACAAAATAGGGTTTTTTATTATTTTGGCTCCAGAAAATTGTGCCGTTGTGTTTAAAATTATTGTTTTCCAGTACAGGAAGTTTTGCTTAGTCAATTTCCTTGACAGTTTCAGCTGTCGAAGGAGCAGCAAAGCACAGTCAGAAGCAGAGTGATAAGGTGAGACTACATATACTTCGTTCACAAGTGCCAGGGACTGATTCTCTTAAGTGTCAACTGAAGAGCACCAGCAAAGGGGGGAAAGCAGCAAAAGGAGGAACACCATAAGGGATGGAACAAGATCTCCCCCTTGCCTGTGTGATCCTCCTGGTTTCAAAAGCTGAACTGGCTCTTCTAAATACCCCTTATCTTTTCAATCCGTCCTAAGTCTCCAGCTACTCCAGAAAGGAGTTATTGGTGTCCCCGCTCACCTTTCACAGCTCATTTTTGGAGTATTTACTGCTTCAATTCCCTACTAGCTATGCTCCACATAAAAATAGACAAAATTAATTTGGATAATTTGTTCATTTAAGGACTGGGAAGTAAATAGAAGGGAGATTTGTGCACATACAGTAACACAGCAGTTAATACAGGTGCACATTCCATCCTCCATTTACTTCCCTGCTATTAAATGTGGACATAATGCCAGTCCAAAAAACTTAAAAATTTAAAGATAGCAGAATGGGACAGAGAAAATGGGGCACCAGCAGTACATACACCTGTCACCCACGCTATCCCATTTAGCAACCTTCTCAGGGGTCTGCTTGCTTGCTTGCTTGCTTTTAGGAACTGCAGCAAGTGCTCCTGGAAATTCAGGAAGTATTGAAAAGGTGGAGGGCACTCAGAAGACACAGTTCAGCACTTAACACTGAACACTGCTAACGGAGAGTTATTGTTATCCCCACTTTTTGGTGCCCTTTCTTTTGCAGCTTTTCTTCCTTTTAACAGTGGTTTTCAGTAACAATTTGGCATTTTATCCTTGATAACTGTGATGAAACTAGCATGTTTTAGCACTGTAGTGTCATGTATGTTACCTATTCCAATTTGCTGCTCCCTTTGACAGCTGAAACTTTTAAGAAAACCTACCAGGTATGACTGCACATGATGGAGAGCCATAAGACTTTATGCACTTGCAAACATCTGACCAAAGAAGAGACCCTTTATGTGCTTAAATATCAGTTTCAAAAATTAGTGCAAAAGAAGAGGCAATCAAAGTTAAGACCATGGTGTGTCACCACTGCTGCAACATCATCCCGTCTGCTGGTTCTTATAACTTGGAAACATTTCATTAGAAGTGAATAGGCTAAGAGAAATATAAAATATCCATTATACAGAATCAAAGAGAATATGCTTGTTAGAAATGTTTAAGGCTACAGGGCCAGTTTTACCCTTTTTTCATTTTGCAGAACACATTTTTGATAACCTATATCACTAGGCACCCTTTAAAAGGGCTTGCTAACATATTTACCAACTCAACCATTTCATGAAAAGTCATATTACAAAGGTATTCTAGCATCAGGTATTTAAGGATTGTAAATGGAAGTGTTTCCTAATACAAATAACACTTCTGCTTGATTTATTCCAACAGCACCAATTCCAGAATCTCTTGTTAAAGTTTCACCTCTAGTTTTAAAACATTAGCTTGGATGTAACTAAACCTGGTTTAAGAAATCAGAGTTACAATTTAGTAACAATTTATTAAGATGAAAATAAACATTGAGCCCCAATGTCACTTTCTCCTCTCTTGTGCACCAACTTTGGTGCTTTGATCCTAGTTTTTTAAAACCACAATTTCCTGTTATTTCCAACACAGAGGCCAGCAGATTAACATCATGTTAACAACAAAAATGTCACATAAAACTACAGAAAAAATGAGCTGGGTAAATTGGCTATGGCCACTTAGGGAACAATTCACAAAATACTTTTATGGGCTTGTTCTAAGATGCCACATCTTAGCAAGAAGTGTGATTTACCATTTTAATTGTTAGGATGCAACAAGTTCTAGACCAAAGGTACAATGCTGATTCCTGTGCTACATGCAGCTTGCTTTTGTCATTTGTTGTAATAGACAAGTTCCAGGAATACACAGAGGACATTCTCCAGCCATCCCCAATAGTCTCAATTCGTTCCCCCCCCCCACCCCCCTCCGCCTTTACTGGAATATTTGCTGCAACATAAAGTGTTTTTCCTGGTCAGTAATACACTTAGATTTCACTGACAACCACTAATAACACTCAGAAACAGCACATTTTAGAGGATGATTTAATGTGAAAATTTACAAAAAGGAATTTCATGCAAATGTTCTAGGAAGAATATGTCAGGTTTGCATTTCAGGAGAAAAAATCCCTAAAAGTTCTCTTCAAAGAGATAAAAGTTATGGTGAAAGGTGACAGCAAATGCTGAATAATACTGAGCTTTTAATGTAGCCAGGGAGCTGTAATATGACAGATTGAGTCTATGGTCCTGTTTGTGAAGAGGAGAGATGTAAACTGATCTCCATCATGGCCAATTGCAGAATGTATGCATGTTGCCAGAACCCCACTGGTAATGCTTTAACCCATGGTAAGAACATGCTATTTAGGCTTTCAACATAACAGAAAACAGTGGTCCTAACAGAGACCGACATGTGATTATATCCCTCACATAACCATTCCCTCAAGATGTCAGCACATGACTAATGCCAGCTTTGAGTTCCTGAATGTCATGACTGCCCAACATGAGCCCGTAAAATTACTGGAATGTTCTAACTTTCATTTGCTGAATTTATGACTTGGAGACCATGCCGATAAATCCTCAGATTTGAGGATATGTCTACATAACAAGTATTTAGAACTGGCTATGTGCAGAGCAGTGGAGAAAGCACATACACAATGTTATCCTGCAGTTTGCCCATGACAGAAATAGACCCTTAGAAGCTAGCGAACGTTAGGGACACTTCCGCAACGTGACTCAGGTACCCAGCTGAGTATTAAAGAAACATTATTTCAGTGGCACTTACTCTGGTTCACACCCTTCAGCTTGTTTTAAATACAAGAAACAAATAGGCAGCTGGTATATAAAGCCACATTTTTCTTTTCAAGACCACATTTCCATATATACATGCTGTCTCTGGATTTGTATTTACATAATATATTTTTGAAAGCAACCATTTCCATTGCCAAGTCTCTACTGCTATTCACAGAAAACCGTCAAACACCACCATGAGCTACTGAACTGTACATAGTACTGAGGAGACTGATTGCCATCCTGTATCAGACTGCTTTTGATTTTCCTTACTGTCTGCAGCTTGGCACACAGAAGAGAGCCACCTAGTATGAGAGCAAAGCTTAACAGATGAAGCAGTTTTTTGAGGGAGCAGGTGCAAATCAGAACAGAGTGTCTGAAACTCCTACAGTAAATATACCTATCCCCGTGTTGATGCTCGCTTGTCAGTAAGGCAGATCTGAGGCATTATCAGGTCTGGCCCAGATGGCACAGTCTGAATGACAAACTGCCTAGAATAGGAGTGCAAGTTCCCACATGATGGTACATTCTGCCCCATCCCAGTGCTGTTTCAGTCATTTAAAGCAAGTGACTTGGGAACTGAAACCAGCAGAGGAGCCAAGGAGGAAGCGAGGGTGTAAACGAAGACAAGTTTATTTGCATTTTATCTAGGATGCAATTTTAAAATACTCAGTTATAGGCCTCTCTAAACTGTATTCAGGTGTTGGCGTGCTAACAACTGGTTCTCACATGCCTAGTGAGAACCAAAGAGCTTGGCTGTCATACTGCCTCAGGCCATGGCATCATCGATCGCAGTGGGACTGTGGCTGCACTCAAGGCAACACTGATTACATGTGGGGACACTTCTCATTTTACATCTTGTGCTTTGCTAGCTCTACTTAGGTACAAAATGTAAAGGCTCTGAAATAATACCCCCCCAACCCCTTGCCCCCCACGCCAACATGGAAAAATGCCAGCAAGAGCTTTCTTTCCCTGTTCAGTGTACTTGCATAAACACTGGAGTTCACTTTTAATCAGACTTGTGCAATTACTCTGTGCACTGCCTAATTGCTATGAGCAGCACCAAAGCAAATTTCGGTGAAAGTGCCATTAACTACTGGGCAGGAAGGAAGCTCAATGCCATGGAGTCCAGGAGGGAGCAACATGCAGTTCTCAGCTGCAACACCGCTCTACCCCCAAGATTAGGGGAGTGTAAAAAAATGATCTACTGGAAAGCAAAATGGCACCCAAAAATACTACTGAGTGCCAACAGTGTTGAGTTAGTTTAAAGCTAATTTTGACCCTTTGGAGCCTCTGTAGCAGCTCCAAGTGCCATTTTGGCACCCATGGGTGTGTGGTGTGTCCTGTGGAGAGCTGGGGGGCAAAATGGCCTCTGGACCTCCCCAAGTCACCCATACAGATGCAGTCCGGCATCCTGTTCTAAGAAAGGATACTATACCGATATGCAGCAGACATCTTCTCCCTTTTAAATTAAGCATCTTAATGAATAAAAACTCACTGCATCCTTGTGGTCTTAGATAATACTCAGATGCACATGGAACTAATTATTTAGCCAGGCTGGCACTAAGTGTACCATTGTGTTAATGTTTGTAGTAGCAAATGTAAACATATTTAACTTCATACTGCCAGGCAATGAAAGCCACATCTATTTTGTCTCTTGTTCATGCTGCTTTTCCAATGAAGTGCACCTTCTATTCCAGCAAAGGAACATCACACTGGGGGACTTTTTTGCACCCAACAGTGGAGTTACTGTCTTCCAGGTGAGGGGGAGGGAAAGGATGTGCTCTTTCTCCCTCATGAAGCCTAACTTTACTGCCCAAGGAGAGGCCAGCTGTACTGGGGACAGCAGGCACTGCCCTTTGGCTAACCCAAACTGTCTTTACATTGGGGAAAACTCCTCCCCTCTTCATGGAGCTCACTCTTAGTCTATCTTCCCACTTTATTTGATCCATTGTGGTGGCAGCCTGGCAATGGCACAAAATGCTTCTGCACAGATGGGGAGGAGGAGGCAATACAGGTTCATTCAGCAAGCCTCACACAATACAAGCCTGCCTTGTTCCTATGTTTGGTTCTGAAATCACCAAATGAGAGGGGAAAGAAATATATCAATCCAACAGGCTCCATGTATAAAAGTTAGAAAAGTCTGGTTCTTGGAGCAGCTTTGCAGTCTCATATATACCATTTGTCAAACTAGTCTCTTAAGGGAAAAAGATGAAAAATATTTTTCTGGTCAGGGCATTGCCATTTGTGCTTCTGCTCTTACTCTTTATCATCAGAGATGAAATACCCTGAAACACTGCATAAGAATAATACCATAATCCACTTCAGGAAATCACTGTGAACCTATACATTGTGCAGCTGATGAAAGATAAGCATCTAAATTATACCAAATGCATGGTTATTACTCTGAGTATGATGTTATGCCCCATTTGTATTTACAGAAGATGGACTATTGTTCCAGTTCCAAGATGCTTAAAGAAGAGACAATTCAAGAAAAATCATTTTCAAAACAAACGTAGCCTGGTGCACAACTCAATTAAATTGAAATATCTTGCTTTAGATTACTTACAGCCCAATACATGTCACTTTGAAGTGAACGGGACTGAAGTAAATTCCATAAAGATAGTCCTGAACAAATTATTTCTATCCATCCTTGAAAATGACAAAAATGTACCCTTAATTTCTAAGCCCACCAGTTCTGCTTTCACAAAGACTTGTGAAGGTAGTTTTTATTTTCAATTAGCTGCTAACCAGTAATTGTTAGACTAAGAACTAATCCATACAATTTGGCTGCAACTATGCCCATTTTCCATTCTATAGAATAATCCATCCAAAGTTGGAGAATGACATAATACTTTGCAACCCTTGAATTTTTACAAACTTCCCTCACTTGCAAATGTTTGGTGGCTCTCCTTAAGTCCATAAGTAACTGGATTACTTTGAGTTTCTGATGACCTTCAACAAGTTACTGTTAATAATTAACTACAACTGCTAGAAACACCTTACTAAAAGCATCCCAAAATCTGAGACTAAAATTAGCAGAGAATCAGGAAGTGTTAAGTGCTTTTAAGTGCAAAACCCCCTTCACCAGGTCAGGAAGTCATGAACCATTTTGAGAGCTTCTCTGGTCTCCGCTCAAAGCAAAAAAAAGTAACCCTTTGGTGATGGAAGGTACCCATCAGCAGAATGGAGGTGAAACTATTTTCAGCTAGTCTCCCTCACCCCTATAGCCCCCATGTCTGTTCCCACAGCAAACTGAATTACAGAAAAACATCCCCCTGTCCATTCTGCTAACTTATGCTTTCCATCAGCAAAGACACTGGCTGAGTACCACTCACAGCATGTAAAATTTCATTAGCTGTCTGGTAAATCATTTCCATAATTTATTTCTGGTAAATAGACCTATTTTAGGAAATATATATTATTACTAAAACCTACATATGCCTGTAATGAACCCAGAAATGCCTTTCAGCGACATTGTGCTCATACTCTAAAGAGCATTTCCTTTTGTGCAAATTCCACGGCAATGAAGAGAATTTTCATGATATGTGAAACTCTCATTCATCTCAGTGGGCCTTGCTCAAGAGAAGTTCTCAATGATCTGAGCCCCATTTCCTTTAAACATGTTAACTGAATGGGATCTTTTGGAATATCATGCAAAATATTAAAAAGATACAGAGGATAAACATCTGAATACTTATTCTTAATACTTTGGTGCCACTGGGGCAGGAATCTTCACTGTAAGATTGCAAGTGACACCGTGGCATGAGAAAATGTTCGAGCTGAAACCACTGCAATTTCAAAAAGTGCTTATTCCAAATGGAGAGGGAAGAAAAACATCTTTAGCAGCATCCAGCAGAATTCCTGCTGGGGAAAACAAAGAAAGAAAGAGAAAAGAGAAAGCAAAGAAGTCCAGAAATATCTGCTAATCCCATCTGCCTGTCAGAGCTATTTAATAACGAGGAGCCACACACCAGCACATGGATAACAATGGGTTCCCATTCAGCTAGTGAGTGGACAGGTGTGCATTAACTCCTTTGGTCTATGTTAACTAGCAGCAAGAAAAACTAGGATAATAGCATAATGCCCTCTTCAGTGTATAGCAGCATACAAAGAATTGACATAACGTATGTGCTTCTTTTGTACTTTCCAGGAAGGGTGACGTGCCATTTCAGCTCTCAGCAGCTTTACCACTATATGCATCAGGCTTTCTGTACAAGCTCATTTAACAAGAATACCTCCCCAATCCCTAGTTTAAAAAAAAACATTCATAGATTTTCTTATGCTGATAAGTACATGTGGAATTCAAGTGACCAAGATTCTGATAGTAGAAGGTTTGCTGCATTCACAGAGTATCTCTCATGTTTACAGAAAAGCATTTGCACTTGAAGAAAATACTGCAGTAGTGGGTGAGCCATAGCATTAGGAGAGAAGAGTTCCTTCAGGATTAATTGAAACTCAAGAGCACAATTAAATGCATAGCATTTTACCCTAATCAATGCTCCCACAGACTCTGTGGGCTCTTCTGTTAATCTGTATTCTTAAAAAGCTTTCTACAAAGGAAAAAAAGTGTATAGAAACACAATGAAAAACTGTAATCAAGGCTATATTTTAAAAAAAGTTTAAATCTTGTATGGTAAATAATTGCCTTTTTGGAATAAGCATCACCCACAACATATTACAAACATGTCATAGAGCTTTTCACTGACTTTACCTCGTCCTGCATTTGACTACAATGATCTGCCAACATAGCTTATGCTTCCTGAGAAGCTGGATAACTACTGGAAGGCTTGGAGGATCACATTACACATGCTCCTCCAAAAGTCTTCATGTGGAAAAAAGATACTTAGCAAAACACAGCAGTAATAACCACATCAAACAGTAAGATGCTGGCTTATTACAGGTCTGTATCTGTTGAAAGCTTGGTTTAAAGCCTTAGTTTTCCACTAAGATTCCTTCAAGGAGTTGATCCGTGCACATATCTTCAATGCAGGTCCTAGCTTAATATTCATTGCACTCATGAGATGATCCTCTTTCAGTAAGAGAAGAGCCTGCCCGTCAATCTCCTGGGCTCGAAATTCATCAGCTATATCTTGACAACCTGCAAGGAAATAATAGTACCTTAAATATAAAAATTGGGATTATTTTCATGCCTAGCTTAATTATTTCCATTGATTTCCCTGTACACATGGAAGAATCTATCTCTGCAAATACTATATATTGGCACATTCTGCACATACATAATAGCAAGAGGAAAACCAGTAGCAAGGTTAAGGCAAGAATGCAGATCAATGCAGGAAGAAAGCAGGACCTTTAATAGCCCAAACTGAGTCTTATCCCTTGGAACTCTCCCCTATTAAGACAACAAAATGTTTTCTCAGCAGGGAGCTAAAGCCTATTCAAGCCCTACATAGCCTGACAGTCCCACCACTCCTGCCAGCACTAACTGGATTGGCAAAAGGTCCTCATCCACTTTTGTACACTGAGGCTTTGGTGAGGCCGGGGAAGTGAACATTCTGCCAGGGACTCATCCTGTAAGCCAAAGAACAACAGCAATGGTGGCCGGTCAGGAAGGCCCTAAATAAGGCACGAATTGTCCTGCATGCCAGTAAATGGCCCGTGTCTTGTCTGCTGCACACTGGAAGACCTGCGCTCGCATGTGTGATGCTGGGGGCCTGAATAGGCTAGAGATGCAATGGAACAAGACGTGCAAAGAATGCACAGTTCCTTTCCCATCACAGAACTGTCACACCAGAAACAGCCCTTGGATGACAGCTTGCTCTCATGCTCTGCTGCACAGAGCAGGAGATAAAAGGACTGCCTTGTCCTCTGGCTCTGGTGATGCGCCTTAGCCCTGCCTCTTTTGCAGGAGCAGCAATATATGCTCAGCACAGCTGTATTGGTGCCCTGAAAAAGATCCTGAATAGTTGTACCATGTGGGACTTCCCGAGAATGCAGGAAAGTGCTTTTTTAGTGTGAGGGGCTTGCCATACTCACCAGACTAGACTGGAAAAGCAGATGAACCCTTAACTCCAAAGTGGAGCAGAAAAAAACATACTGTACAAACCAGGCACATAAACAAAACTTAAATGTACTCAGAATGCATCCCAAACTGTGCACGAAGGAGAGGAGATAACAGAAATGCAAATATCACCAAGGCATTCTCTCCCACCATCACATGGTGCTAACATGACCTGAAGTCCCTTTCAAGACCAAGTCTGGATACAGGTAGAGAAATGCCCCCGCAGGAGGCTCAGAGGACAAAAATTCATAGAAAGGAATTTTCCAGTTTCTCCTGAGTCCCCAGCATGGCAATAATAATCTTCAGGCCTTGCCAGACAGAGCTGCTTCTCTCATACATCGGAGGAAAATCCCTGCTTCAGGTGGGGTGGATCACAAGGAGTGGTGGATTCAGCTTCCTGCCCTTGTCCTCCCATCCACCATCATTGCATTGTGCTTACAGGACACTAAGCTTCCTGCTGGTGCTGGTGCTGCTGCTCCAGACTGATCCTTTGTGCTTTGCTGCCAGTCCTTCACTTCCCCTCACCAGTGCCACTTACATGCTAATGCATGGCAGCTCAAGGTGGCCCCTCCCTGAAGAAGCAGCTTGGGGCCATCACAAGGAAGGCATGATCCGAAAGGTGATGAGTGTGATCACATAACTTGGCAGTACCCCCAAAATAAGGAGAGAAAGTTAAATCAAACAATCTCAAAGTGTTCCGTACACTGACTCAGCAAGGACAATATGGAAATAAACAAGTAAAAAAAAAACGGCAAAGGTTTCCCCTTGACCAGGGGTCAGCAATCTGCGGCTCTGGAGCCGCATGTGGCTCTTTCATCCCTCTGATGTGGCTCCCTGTCGCTCAAAATATGCGTCACAACCACCAATGTGAGACACCTGCCGGCATGCAATTTATTCAGCTTTTCAACCCCTGGTAGACCAACCATGGATAAATCCAAGAAAAGAAAAGTTTCAGAAGAAAACAGGATGTTTAATGGTATGTGGGGAGATTCATTTGCTTTTACTGCTGATGAGACTGGTTTACCAGTCTGGTTTGTTTTTTTTAAGATAAAAAACGATAAATGTAGTGTTATCTTCATTTTAGATGTCAAAAGAGTTTTGTGGCTCCCGGTGTTTTCTTTTCTATGGGAAACGGGTCCAAATGGCTCTTTGAGTGTTTAAGGTTGCCGACCCCTGCCCTTGACGTTAAGTCCAGTCATGTCTGACTCTAGGGGACCAGTGCTCATCTCCGTTTCCCAGCCAAGGGAGCCAGCGTTTGTCTGCAGGACAGCTTCCATGGTCATGTGGCCGGCATGACTAAACACCCAAGTGCACGGAACGCTGTTACCTGCCCACCGAAGTGGTACCTTTTTATCTACTTGCATTTGCATGCTTTCAAACTGCAAGGTTGGCAGGAGCTGGGACAGAGCAACGGGAACTCACCCCGTTGTGCAGATTCGAACCAGCGACCTTTCAATCAACCAGCCCAGCAACACAGCAGTTTAAACCACTGCTCAACATTAATCTGTTTCTTTGTAACTAAAAGCAGTTTGCATTTGACCTGCCCTAACTTCTCCCCTTTCAACATAACAGCGTTGCACTGAAACTGAATTCACATAAATAAATGTATTCCAGTGTCTTACCAGGCAAAGAGCGTATGAAAGCCCAAACATCTTCAACAGTCCATATCGATG
The DNA here is from genome assembly GCF_004798865.1 of Varanus komodoensis. Classification (NCBI taxonomy): domain Eukaryota; kingdom Metazoa; phylum Chordata; class Lepidosauria; order Squamata; family Varanidae; genus Varanus; species Varanus komodoensis. Next base: position 8,725,322 of record NW_025335727.1, on the reverse strand, counting down.
GATCAGATTGCACAGATGGCAGCAAATCCAGGTTGTCTGTTGTTTTCCTAATTCTCAATTCCCTAAGCTCACGCTCTCTTTCCCTTTCACTTTGCCTTCTCAGGCGAGTGGTCATGGCAACTGGCACATTGTCTTCCTGAGAAGCCAAGTCTTCTTCTGCAGATGGATAAGTAATTGGAAGCTGGAAAATGCAGTACAGACAAACCACAGTATAACCATTTTCCTTTATAACTCTTGCAAAAGGACACCATGGAGTTCAGGTAGCATTTTACAGACCTGTCTAAGGAAGTGTTCCCTTGGAGGGCCATCAGAGCCACTTGGCCGTCGCCCACGTCGCCCAAAGCTCTGACTATCTGAGCTCCGGCTCCAACGGCTGTTCTTGTCTGATGCATATAATCCAAATTTCTTACTGCAACTTACATTGTACCTAATGGTTAAAAAAGTTTAAATTTTGTCTCAAAAAAAGAAAATATCAGAAGTCTGTAAGGCCTGCTAAAAATAAGAATAGAGGAGCCTTTGGCCTTTCGTTTCCGCATGGAAGAGAAGCAGCATATAAATGGAACATGACATATTTATCAAATTTCATTAACAAATAGTTTAAGTGAAACATATCTGTTAAGTATACAGAATTAACTACATATATACATATACATAATTTGAAGAACTCATATCCAGTTGAAAATATTTTATCCTATCTAAATGATTAAATTTACATGAATGTACAAATTGTAAGATCTTAATGAAGGTATTCTTCAAGGTTGCTGAATTAAGATTATTCTATTCTATGAGAACAAAAATAAAACCACCAATTATTAGCCAGGATCCAAAGAACTGAGAACCTAGTTCTATATTCCCAAGGAAGTTATTCGATTTGTTTTCTTCTACCAATAGCAACCCATGTCAAATGGCAAATTGTTTTTGAAATAGAGGGGAGTTTCAGAAACAATCTGTGATATTGGGGATAAGTTAGTTATTTGTAGCTTCTTCACAATACATTTTCTTAGTTTTAACTTTTTGTAGAAGATGGGGGTAATTTTATACATTTTTCTCCTGTTCATAATTTGCTATGTTATTATGTTGCTTTAAACTTTTACAATCACTTTAAAGTTTTAAATGGTAAATTGCCTTGCGGGGAGGTCAAACAATTGTACAGAATAATTAAATTTTTAAAAAATTCACAGGCAAAAAACCTTCTTTTAAAGTGCTAATGAACCTGGGGAATCTCATTACTTCTTTCTTTCAGGTAAAGATGCTACTCTGTCCTAAAAGATAGTAACTTGTTGGTTATCTAGTTTTTAAAAAAAAATCTAATGAAAAAACACTTTAATCAATCATACTGATAAACAGAAACTGCAAGCTGTGATTTACAACATTAAGCAGAAAGAATTACGTTAGGGGCCCCATCAATCTATTTGGTCCATATAATTTTGACCCCAGGTACTGTATACTAGAAAAGAGCAGGATGTAGAAACTTTACAAACTTTGATGCAGAATACCTCTTGGCACAGGACATGGAGCAGAACCGCTTCGACCGCAGAAACTTGTTCGCGTACCCCATTTTCCCACAGAACTCACACTTAAGGAGATCAGTTTCCATCTCATCCAGTCCCTCTAAAGGAAACAACAATGTAAATTCAGTCAGTTAGAACCACCCCATTACCATAACTTGTTATTTTCCCAGTCTACAATGGAGCAACAATGGAACCAATGACTTAGGGTGGTTCTGGGCTCTCTCACACTAAAGTTATTCAAGATGCACTGGACAGCCATCTGAGAAGGATGGTTTAACCTGGAGTCCTGCGTGAAGCAAGGAGTTGAACCCAATGGCATTATTGGCCCCTTTCAACTCTACCATTCTATGATTTTATTTTGCACCTTCACTGTGTTGCTTTTCTTGTGTACACCAAGTGATAAAAATGCAATTAATTGATTTCAATATCAGGTTGTAACACAACATGTGAAAAGTCAGAAAGTATGAATACTACTACATCACATTATACATTCATGAAAAATTACATTAACTCAATTTTGTCAAGCTTCTCTTGTTGAATGGTTTGTAATTGTTCATTTTAAGAATTTTGAAGCCTAAGTTTGCTTCCCCTCCACCTTTATTTCTTCCTTCTAATTCCTTTTCCTTTTGTGCTCTGCCTTTCAGATTTTAATTATGAGAGCAGAAACTTTCTGCTGATTGGCTTATTGATTTTTGTAACCCAATCTGGAATCCCTTTTTGAGTAACAACTGGAGCAAAAAGCTTAGAACAAAGAAACAAACAGAGTTTAAAACATCTTATTATCAAGCAAAGGGAATTTTGAGGCTTTTGATAGTTTTTGCAAAATACAGGCGTTCAATGCTGACACAACCTACAGCTTTTTCACGGTGTGAAAGCTGAACACAAGTCTAAAAAATTAATCCCTTCTGCACAGAAAACATATGAAAACTTTGCAGCTGTGTTCTGGTATGTTTCTTATGTAAGGTAAAAGCTGTTGAGGAGCTATACCTTTTGTTGGTTCGGTGAAATTCTGCGAGCAGTTTAAAAATTATCATGGTGGGGTGTTGCCATGAAGCTTATGGCAGTAACTGCTGCCAAAGTAGTGTTGGGCATGCTCAGTTTTAATCTAAAGCTCAAATGCTGCTTGCCGCAAATACCCCAGTGTTTTGAGAGTACTGAGAGGAATTCCATCAAGGTCCTAACAGTGGGGGAAGGGTAGCGGGAAACAGTCTGCTCAGACACGTGTGAGATAATTTTGAAGGATCAGAAATCACTGCCTGACTGATCACTAATGAAGTGAAGAAGGAAAAGGAAAAAGCTCTGCTGGAATCCTTCACAGGCTCATAAAAAGTAAACTATTCTGAACATAAAGGAGCGTATCTATTCATTTATACACGTCTATTCAACTAATGCCTTCTTTTAGATTGTGCTTTTGTTTTTTTCAGAATGCTGCAATAACGAATTTTTTATCTGAAAAACAGCAAAATTCAATGATAAAAGTATTTATTCTTTTAAGACAACAGTCAAAGCTTTCTTATAATGGTTCAAGCTCCACAATGCTAGACAGTAGAATTCCTAGGCTGATACCTTAAGAGAAAAGGCCTAAGGTTGTACAATCTCACAGACTGTACTAGCTTCCAAGGAACAGGCATGAGCCAACTCACAAGAAAACTCCTGCAGCAACACAGTAAGGTTTGGTTGCTTCCTATAGCAACATAGGGCCAGGATGTGTGGGCATCTTTGCTGATCCCAGGCATTTCATGCTCCTTATTTGGATTTGGGCCTGAAAGACCCAGGAAAAGTGTAGATGCATGGAGGGTAAGTTGTAAAGAAGCATGATCTGTCAAACTGCACAACAGCATTTCTCATGGTAGGGCTTGTCTGTTGCTTTTTGGAGCTTGAGCCAACATGAGATAACCTTATTTCTGGTCTTCAACCGCTAGTTTTTTAACCATTGAATTTTACACAAGGCAACTGAATGTTCCTTAGCATGCAACTGCCTGATCTAGCAAGGGAGATCCACACATTCAGCTGGTGCAAATGTGTCTTCACATGCAGTCATCACAGAATGTTATGGATGTGGACAGGGAAGCACATTGCCAGCCAGAAGCTACAGTTGGATCCTTTCTAAAGTGTTTTCTTAAAGATTCAGCATTCATACTAAACAGATGGCAGTAACTGACAGCTATAGGGAAACTTTACTGTATCTGAACTCTTAGGAAATAGCTTTCTGGTGGAAAAAAGAGGCTCAAATTTCATAACATGGGGAAGCAGAGAAAAAGTTGTTCAATATATATTAAGATGCACAAACCTTCTGTAATCATGTCCTCCAGTTCTGTATCTGAGGAGTTGTCTGCATGTTTTGAATTGTTTTGTAGCTCAGGCTCAACACACATAACATTCATCACCTGGCCTTCCATTAGGAGCCTCTTTTTTGCAGGCTGCTCAACCAGAAGGGATGAACAACTTACCTGTTACAAGACAAAGATCAAATCACGACACAAGAAAATAATACATGCTGTTTCTACATGCAGCCTTGCACACTACAAGGGACAGCATGCATTCCTTAGTCTGTCAGTGCCATGAAGTTGACATAGAACAGAATAGGTACACACAACAATACTGGCTTCAGTCTTTCACTGTCTACTGCCTGTGTTAGACCTGATATATCAAGAGAAACAGATGAGATGAAGATGGAGGAGTAACAAGAGAAGGAGCAAGCAATCTACTTTGCATTTGCCAGTCATTCTTGTTTATTTCAGACTTCCATTTGAGACCTTGACATTTCATGGGGAAAATATCAAAAGAGGATACCACAGGAAAAAAGTTAAGAATCACTGCTTGAACAAAGGAAATTCCCCACACTCTTACAAAAGACTGGTTATTTTCTGCTGTCTACTTTTCATCCTTGATACCATACACAGCACAGGAAATAAAACAGACAAAAAAGTCTGTCTGCTCTGTATAGTACTCTTGGATAATGAACCATATATCTTTTAAACATACATACATTCTGAAAAATATTTTTTCTATGGCATCTTTGGAGATTCATTATTGTTTCTTCTCTGAAGTAAACATCAGTTGTATTTGACAGCTGACTTCAACATCAGGCTGATATTTAATGAAAGAACTGCCCATTTAGGCCCAGCCTATCTAAGAGTGGATGATTCCCTTCAAAGAGTATGGCAATAAAGAAGTGCTACTTTCTACTTCTATGCCAACTTCTTTGCTCAGGGCATAACATTTAATGGTAGAATGTGATCTTCATTTTTAATGTTCAGTGCAGCTTTCAAAGGAAGGTCACCAAGTGATGCCACTGTTGAACATCTTGCTGCTGCTGTGCTAGATTCTCTTGAAAGTGCACAAGTATTTAAGGGATTTGCAAAACAATGTGAAAAAGACTAGTTTGACTTTTCCCTAGCATGAATCTATTTTAATCATACATTTTTGTGACTTTTTCAGAAAAAGCAATAAATCCAAACTATTAAACAGCAATTCCATTGGCTTCAGTGGGATAGTTTCTAATGAACTGCTTGATGGACAGGAGTTACTAGCAACAAGCTCAGTTGGGTTAGACACTGGAAGGAATGAGCATGTGGGCCCTAGAAACTGACTGTGGGCCCACAGGAAAGTTGGATTCACAGCTTTGACCTCAGAGCTGGGAACAGAAGCGCCAATCCCCTTGCAGGCAGTGCAGAAAGAATTGTGTCAGCTGCTCTCTGAAGTTGGACAACAGCCATGAAAAGAAGTTGAAGGGAGAGGGGAGGGGACTGCAGCAACCAGCATATGAGGCATCCCAAAGCTTTTGCGAGAGATGCTTTTGCGAGACAGCCAAAATTGCCCATCTAATGAAAATAGAGATGGGGACAATGGGGAAGCAAAGATCTGTTGCTCTTCCCTCTTTGTACTGGATGAATATGAGCCTCTGAATTTTGAGGCTTGGCCTTCCTCAATAGGACTGTACCTTTAGTTAAGCAACAATCCCAAATAACCACAACACACTGCCTTTTTAAAGAAAAGTATCATATCTATGGCTGAACGTCACATTTTTACACTTACAGGAAATGGTTCTAACCCTTCTTGGATCACAAAGCCCTCAATAACATGGGTCAGGATCTGTGGTTTAACGATAGCCTGAGGAAGCTTGTTGTCTATGCTGGGATTCCTGTTAGACAGTGATGTGCTGCTACTTCTTGTGGCAACTGCTGGTAGCAAAAGAGGTGGCTGTGGAATAGAGGCATGTGAAGGGTCGGATGGTGATCTAATTACAGAAGCACTGACTGAAGAGGCCACTGAAGAATGTCCTTCTTGCTCTGGAAAAAAGTATTTAAAAATAATTCAGGCTCAAAAGTCTTCAGTTATAGAAAGAATCATTTTCATTTGTGATTTTGCTGTTATAAATTTTCTTGCTAATACATTTTATCAACTGACAAATTGATAACATTTTATCATCTTGATAAATTTTATCAAGCTAACTGAAACTTGGTCCACTGCCCTCTTATGCTTAGTTAAAAGACCGTCAGCATTCACATGTGTATTATCAGGGCAGAAATTGCATCATACAGTTTTAAACTGCATCATGTGTAATGTTATATTTAATTTGAGCAGAATCATGGCTTCACTGACATGGAAGTGAATCCCTGATATCTTGCCCAATGCACTTTTTCAAGCTTATTAAATATTGTTACCTTAAATGAAACACACCCCTTTCATCTGTTTTAATAAATAGAAAATAAATTATACATCCTAATTTGTAAGGAAACTAGGGAAAAGCTGCAATTTCACCCTTATCTACATCTCCATCCCCCATATATCACTTTTAATCAACGAGTCATTCAGTGGTATCTAGCCTAATATTCTGCCTTTGACAGCAGCTGTTTCTGAAAGTTTTTGAACAAGACCAGTGCTCCACTGCTAGCTTTGCACGACCAGTCCTTGCTCATCCAAGGACGGCCTAAGCAGAATGATCCAGTGCTCTAGTTTGATAGTTCTAGCTTTGATATTCTTGTCCTGTGTTAAGAGGCTAACAGAATTTATCATTTACTGTGAAGTGTGCTTTTGTGACGTTTTCATGTCTCAAATGAAAACCAATCAAAGAAATGTGTATGTACATATAAATACATGAACTGTAATATTGGTCACCAAACCAAATTAATCTGTGGCCAAGGATGAGAACTGGAATGCAATGTGAAGTGTGTGGGTTAAAATGTAATGAGAACGGAGGCACACCTAGGGCCATGATGTAATATAAGATAGCTGGCTATGAACAACTGGCTCACAGATATTATGAACTGTGTGTCTCTACAAATGTGCATTTCTAGAGTTTAGAAAAGATGACTTTTGCTCATACTTGCATTTGACCCAGCAGCTAAACAAGACTGAATCCCCTATCTACTATTGTGGTTTGTGCAATTTTGAGAAGATGCCCACTCTACTCTTAGAATCATGCCAGCCATCAGTCAATGAAGTCTCTTCTTTTTCCTGCTGAAGCCAAAAGTCGAATCCTGACTGTCTGCTGTTGCTTATTAAATCATTCCCATCAGAAACTGCTCCAGTCCTTCCTCATCTGGTCCCACTCTAGCTGGGTTTCCTTGCTAGGTGGATAGCTCCCTCATGCCTATTTAAACAGGTTCTGCAATTTACTTCTTTCCTTTAGTATTCTCAGTTGCAGAAATACTCATGCAAAAAAGTGAAGGCTTCTGCCATTTGATTCTTTTTTAAGCTGCAAGCCTAGGTCATTTACTACCAAGACTAAATGAGACTAGTTGACAGTGATTAGATTTCTCCCTTTCTCCTCCCGCTTAAATCTGTGAATCCTCATGGTTTTAAGCAGAAGTACCACAGCTAATCTTATATGCTCTTCCTGCTGTATAAGGAAGGAAGCATGATGCTCAAAATGGCTTCAGCAATGTGTTGAATTCAAGAAAGAATTCAGGATATTCAGGATACTGGGTGAGAGTCTCTTTATTTTGCAGCACAAATATCAGGCCTTAGTATTGCATGAAGAAAGCACAGGAACTAGAAGGTGCCCTAAATAACTACACCCCTCTATATTCCTCCTTACCTGGAAATGGCTCCTCATAGGCGAGGTCTTCTCTGTTTCTTAAGGTTATGGCTGGTGGTGACAAGGTTGGCGGGGTGGGAGTCCTAGCCATACGATCACATTCAGATTCTTCTGGCATTTCTTCTTCACACATTTCTTCCACTTGATAAATCTGCATTAAGTAAATTAGCCATTTTAAAAGAAGTGTCCTCTTGATACATAATGGATTATATTAACTATCCTGGGTTTCATTTTTTGGAAGGAAAAGGTGGGATTAACATATTAAAATAAGCACAACAAACATTTTCTAAATAATTGTAAAATGAATGTTTTAAAACATAAATAATATTTTACCACTGTGCCTTACTTTTTGTAATAGCAAAATGTGGTGTAGGCTGAAGAATCCAATTATAGTTTGCAGGAAAGGGCAAGAAAAACGATGCAAAAGCACAAAGATCTAGCTTTTAAAAATATCTTTTAAAGATAGTCAGATTTATCATTTTGTGGTATACAGTGTGTTTATGATAGAAAATTATTTAGAAATATGAAATAAGCGTTCAGTTGGACACTTTGGGTATAACCTCAGTAACAATTTTATTGACTATCTATGGTTAGCATAACACAAGTGCTTCCAAATAGTGCAATAGGACCAAATCTATATCCTATAGCAGAAAACAAGCACACATGGTCTTTGTAAACCACCCAGTGAATTCAGTCTATTGGGTGGTATAGAAATGTAATGTCTAATAAAAGAGGGCATCTGTCTGTCCATTTATCAGCACTACAGTTACTAGTCCATACACCCTAGATACCTGAGACTTGGAGTGCATACTAAGGGGTCCCTAAAGGCGTATAGCTTGGGCTTTTGTTTTTCGAATGCTTTAATAAAATTCATTCAAATGTGTCCACAAGGTGGAAGCCTGCCCAATTCAAAGTGTTGTCTTTGACATTTAAAGCCCTAAATGGCTTGTGACCAGGGTACTTGAGGGAGCACCTTTCTCCATATATTCCTACCCATCCACTTAGGAAGTCCTCCTTCAAATGCCCTCCCACAGTGAGATTAAAGGGGAACGGGCCAGGAGGAGTATATTCTCAGCTGTAGCGCCTAGGCTCTGGAATTCACTCCTCAGGGATATATGGCTGGTGCCAACTCTTCTTTCTTTTAGGCATCAGGTGAAAATCTTTTCATTTAAACAATTTTTTGGTTAATTAATATAATTTATTACTTTATCTTTTGTTATGGATGATTTATCTGAATTTAATTTTGGTTAATTTATTGGCTGTGCTTATTGGAATGTGTGCATACATTTTGTTATGTGCATTATTCACTCTTTTATTGTTTTATCTATTTTTTCAGATTATTAATTGTTTCCGGTATTTTATCTATGCTTTTATGATATTTAGCATTTGTAAGCTGTCCAGAGATCCTTCAGGTTATGGGGCGGCATAGAAATGAAAGACTTCCCTAGCCAGCAAAACTTGAAGCTACTGGAGATTAGCAGGTGGAAAGACAGGTACATACTTCCTCCTGTGAAGTAGTTCCCTCATGATAATGGAAATGGACAGACAGCTACTTTAGAGGGATGTAGGGTACACCATAGCAGGAAGTATGTCTAGCAGTGCCAGTGGGCCCTGCTTGACCCAGATGGGGTGGGCACAATGCATCCAATTTGGACATACATTGTAAGATTTGGACATATGTTGTAAGATTGCTTGGCAGCATCAAACTAAAGGCTAGTTCCACCTCTGCCAAGTTTAGAAAGAAAGATCAAAAAGCTGTGCACATTGAATGATGTACATATATGACACTTGCATTCTGTGCAGAGAAAATATAAAAACCTATACTGTACCATATTACATTGGAATTTTCTTTCTCAAGTACTTTAAAGCAGACACTTAATGGTGGAAAGCAGGAGGAAGCAAAAGAATTAGCATACACAGATGGGCTATAATCAATTTACCTTTCAATGAGGATGAGTGAAAAGCACATTTTACGGTAATTACTGCTTTATAACTGTAAAACAGCTGGTGCAAAGATGGCAGCAGTACAATGCAATGCTACAACAGAAGCTTCAGTCTGCTTGATGTACATTTGGGTTTATTTAGAAATTTTTACTCTGCACTTCTGGTTGAAATCTCTTAGACCAGCTAGAATTTGTAAATCAAATGAAGATTCTATCACACAAAAATGCTAGAATTGGTAAATGTTTTGTAGGAAAAGGCATCTATTTAAAACTATTTGACAAGCTTATTCATAAGAAAACAAATATCCAGCACAAAACCCATTAATATTAAATCAGCTTTAACTTGCAATTGTTTCAGCTAGCTTTAAAGCTAGAGAGGAAGTTATCAGAGGCTTACCACTGGGGTCTCAACAGGTACTGCTTGCTGCACTTGAAGGTTTACTGCAACTGTCTGAGGAGGAGGAAGGGTCTGAAATGGCAGCTGGACCAAAGCTTCAGCAGCAGGAAGCTCCTCCTCAGAAACCAATGTATTTTGTACCAAAACCTGACCCTGGGACAAAATTTCAGGCTGCACTTGTAGAGGCTGAACAGGAGGAAGGGGAAGTGGCTGACTGTGGGTTGGAGAAGTTGATAGCTGTGGAGAGGTTGCAACTGGAATGGGTGTGGGCTGCAAAGTCGGATACTGCTGATGAGGTGTTGGAGATGTTATCTGCTGGCCTGTGGACACCATGGAAGGCTGATCTGCTGGGCCAATGTGTACTACTGGAGAAGATGGCAGTTGGGGTGGAATACTGGCTGACTGCGAGGCAGCTTCTGCTGGACTGTCATTGGCCTGTGCTGTGTTATGCTCTGGCTGAAGCGCTGAAGATGCTACTGGATGCGATTGCGGCTGAATGAGAGTCTGAGGGTGGATAATTATAGTTGGTGACTGGCTAGGTGAAGGAGGTGGTGGTGGGGATACCACCACTGATTGTTGTGAGGACTGGGATGGGGTTGGGGAAAGTGCAGGAGGAAGGGGAGGGGGGTGGATGTGAACAGGTGAACAGTGTTGTGATAGGGTACTGCTGGAAGTTGGAGGAAGAGCATGGCCCTGGAGTGGTACACAGTGTTGTGAAGAAGATGCTTCCTGACTGGGGGGAAGCTGGAGTGTGATCGGCTGAACTTGCTGTTGCTGGAAGATAAGCTGATGGTGGGATATTTTTGAGGGTGGTGAATGAAGAGGGGACTGCTGATGCTTTAACAGAGAATGAGGTTGAATTGAAGAATATGAAGCTGCACAATAAAAAGAAAAAATGGCCATTAATACTGATTTCTTAAATCAATTAAAATACACAAAAGATGCTTTCAAAACACAAAAAGATCTTTTCAAAATAGTTTTCCACCCAGTGTTTAGCCAAACCAAGAAAAGAGACCCCTACTTTATGAATACTGACATTCAATATGCATATTTCAATATATTCAGTTTGACAAGTTCTTAGAGAAACACTTGAGAACAATGAAATGTCATTTTGTTTGTATTAATCCAATCCAATCCCATAACAATGTTTTTACTCAGCTGTGCATTCTATTTTTTAAGCATAAACAGTGTTGTCAATGCATTTTATGGAACTGAAATTCCATGAGGAACCATACATTCAAGAAAGGCATAAGCAGATTTGCTTGCTTTATATACATTGTTGTGGTTCCACTAGTAAACTATGAGGATTTGTGGTGACCAGAAGCTCCATGCTTGACCACTGACTATCTTAATCAGTCTATACTCTGCTGTCTGAGATTTTATCAGGCACTCTCATCTATGACTTTTCTACATTTTGTTGGAATTAAAATAGAGTTGACTTGGAACTGAAAAAGATTTAACTGGTTTTCTTACCCCCTTTATATACCCAGATGGTTAACACTGTAAAAGGAAATATTTTTATAGCAGCACAAAAGTTAAATAAACAAAAACAATCTGGCATTTGTCAGTCACACTAAAAATATTGCAGAAGATACTTTTCAGGATTGTGCATCTTATGCGTATCAGTTGGTAATAATGTCAGTTAGATGAGTTTCAATTCCAGGTTGCAACACAACAAAATGTGGAAAGGTCAACAGGGGCTAAATGCTTCTGCAAAATACGGTTATCTTTTAAGTCACAGTGGCAGAGATTTTTTTTAAAATATAGAATCTCAATTCTTAATAAATCAACTTCTGCACCCAGTAATATAGTTTGTGTTTACATAGAACACATAAAACTTTAGATACTTCTCCAAACTAGACTGGAATTACGCATATGAAGAAGAGGGCAAGCAGGTGCTATGTGCAAAATTTCTTACCTTAAGCCATTAACCAGGATTTCACATGAACAGCTTTTTAAACAAAGGCTAAAACCTAACCCTAACCCAATCTGAGTCATGGGGAGCCTTCACTAAGCGATGTGACTTTACCTGCTGGTAAAGTCAACGTATTATTAAGCATGGATCTATCTCAGTGTAAGGGAAGTTTGTGTTTTTGAGTTGTCATATCTTAAAATATTTACAATATTTACAAATACTCTGATAACAATTACTTATAATTTAAAATAAAAATAACCTTGAAGTAAAGTGTTAACATTTCAAAATATAACATTTCAACCACACCAACTGCACTGAATTCTCCTAATTTTTTTTGTTTTGTTTTTTTGTTTTGTGTGTGTGCGCCAGCTTGCTTGCAAGGAGGACAGGCTGAGGTACTGCTGGGATACATTATATCCCAGTGGAGCAGCATTCCTCTCCTCTCTACTGCCCCAGCACCAATTCCAAGGTTGGTTTTGTGGTCTTAGGCCTGCCGCCAGTGCAGAAAGAACTGTACCACCTTTAAGGGCAGAAAGCAGAGTGCTCCAAATGTGTAGGCCCAGCTCTGACCCTGGAGCACATTGCTAAGGTCAGAGTTGGGGATCCAAATGTTTCTGTGGCTGGCAGGACAGCATCTACTGGTGGCAGGATTGTGTCCACAGTGAGTTAAAATTAACATTATTGTTTTAATTCTGTACCCTAAGCAAAATAAACATGTAAATCAGACCTCTAGTGGTATAGGGAAGTGAGTATTTTTTTTCTGGTCAACTCATATCACTGCTTTTCTTTTCAAAGCCAAGGTTGGACACCAGTGCCTGGGCCAGTAGAGACAGGCAAAATGGGAAAGGGTTCAGCTCCCCTCATTCATGTGCCACTTCATTACATTATTTTTCACTTGCCTAGAAGTTCCGATAACTCCTGAAGCTTCAGATTTTATGGCACATTCCACACAACACAGGATTGTATGCAGAGGACACACAAAACATTAATTCATTTGCAAATCAGATACACTGAAAATGATCATGTTTTAAAAAGGTGATCACTCTATCCTACCTGGTGCTATAAGCTGATGAATACTTGATGTACGTGTAACAGCTGGGCTTCGAGGCTCTGCAGTTGGGCTGTCTCCTTTTCTTTTGCTTTCTGGAGGATCTGACTGGCTGCTTTTGGTATTGGTCACAGGTTTATTCGGGCACACGGCTAGTGTCTGGGCTTGACTACTGCTTTTTGGTGAACCATTTTGTGAACTAGACAATACACCCAACTTCTGGCTGCGCAATGTTAAATTCTGTACCTGAAGATGGCAATAAAAATATAACAAAATTTAACAAGTGGTTTAGTGCCAAACTTTGCAGTTGGTGCTAAGATTAGAAAACACATGTGCATTATACCTAAATGCAATTAGCTAAGTCCCATTGGAGAAGTGGGTCAGAATTCAGCCTTGCAATAAGTACCATTCATAAGAATAGCCAGAAGAGGAGGAGGAAAGTCAGTGTGGTGTAGTGGATTACTTGTTGGACTGAGACTCAGGAGATCCAGGTTCAATTTCTGACTCCACCATGAAAATCACTGGGTTATGTGAGCCAGTCATTGACTCTCAGCTTAACCTACTTCACAGGGTTGTTGTGAGTATAAAATGAAAGGAGGACAACCATGTAAACCACTGTGGGTTCCTTACAAGAGGAAAAATGTTGGAATATATATACAATAAAATAAACATTTCCTGACCAAATTCAATGTGCTTGTTTTAGTTTATAAAGCTCTACTTAGATCAGAATGCTTAAACTTTCAAGAGCACCTCTCCTTACAATGTAAGGCTTACATGAACTTACTCAGCCCGTCCCTGACTGCAGTAGGTACACTTGTTGTACAGGATATAATAAAATACACAAGATAAACTTGCTGGATCGGACCAGGAGCCCATCTAACTAAACAATCAATCAATTCAATACATTTTCCTGTCCAGGAGTACATAGGATTGAATGCTAAGTACTTTTAATGTACGCTTACAATGCCAATCTGATGCAAGTTTACTCAAAAGTAATTCCATGTGCAAGAGACTTACTTCCAGGTATGTGTGTGCAGGAGGACAGTGCTAGGCATGCACAGAGATTAATTACAATATCAAAAATGCCGACAGCTATCATAATACAGTTTCCAATTTAAAAGGAAGAGGGAAAAGACAGTACTTCGGCATAGAGATGGGGATCTAGACCAATTTATCATATCAGTGTAATTCTACATAATGTACCAGCCAAGACCAAGTTCCACAGCCACTTTTTTACAAGCCCCTTTTCGGTGTTAGGCTTGTATCCAATGTTACTGTATTAGTTAGAGTAGGTCTATTGAAATGAATAGGAGTTAAGTTAGAGAAACATTGGGTACAACCCTCGAGGACCAACAAACATGAACAAAAGAACCACAGAAGCAAATGTATAAAGCCAGCCAGAACAAATTTTTATCTTTGATGCCAGAAGTGTGGGTTGTTGTACTATATAAATGGAGCATTGTACTATATAAACCCAGCCATGCTAACAAGCTATGGTCTGTTAATCACAAATAACCAACATATCATAACCAAAGAACAAACCATGTGTTCTCTCCATGGGCTGCTCATGGTTAAGACTGTGGTTTGATAGTGCAGGTGGGTTCACACAGTACAACAAACTGCTCTTTTAAAACAATCCACAGTGCAATGGCAACCCACATTCAACCCATACCAAAGTTTGAGTATGGTTTGTTACAATGTGTAAACCCAACCAATGGGTTTGTTAGGCCACTATGGGCTTAGGAGAGCATGCCAGCTGCCATTTTGAAGGCATAAGTGGCGACATGCTTCTAGCTTGCTTTGTCATGGGAACTCAATATTGAGGGTTTTTGAAGGGGTATGCAACCTTCAGATAACTCGTAGCTTGTTCTAGAAGTGAGGTCTGTCTATCTCTTCAAACAACCCACAATGTGACAAATGCAGGCTTATCTAACATGAATACCAGATAATTTCCAAAAATAAAAATATCCTCTTTCTCTGGCACCACCAAACAGAAACTGCAGGACTAATAAACCAGTTCTTAAAAATGCATTTCTTTCCCCTACATCCTATCACAATCTCTAAAATAAATAAAAAGTGCAAATTATGATAGCTGCAACATGCAGAGAGGTATTCAATAGCTGCTCCCCAGCTGTGGAACTCTCTTTGCCAGATACAAGCTAAAGTAAGAACCTTTCCAAAACTCTGTAAGATCTGTTTTTTGGTTGCCACTGCATGCATGGGTGCATTGATCCATTATAATAAAGTTGTTTTTGATGTCTTAGTCTAGGGTTTTTCACAGTGTTCTATATTTATTTTTAATATCTGTTGTAAGATATGTTTTTGTTGTGGGGTATGCAAAAATTTATCAATGAAACACAGAAATGGAAAGGGGAAATGAGGAGCAGTATCCAACCAGGCAGTGTGCCCCACTGATTTCACGGCACTTTTGCTTTCACAAGTGAGAGCCACTACTCGTGCAAAGGAAGCACTTTGCACTTCTGGGAGCAACTGCTAACAAACAGAAATGCTAGTTTCTGGCACAGAGCAGGTGAGAGGAGCCTGCATAAGGGACTTGTCTCTGTTGAAAGCATTACTTTTCCATAGTGCAGTAGATCCTGCTTGAGGACTGAAATCAGCAGAAAGGGCTGCTTGCACAGTGAAATCAGCAGAAGGGACTACTGCACAATGGGCTCTGTTGGAAATTGCCATATTTGGTGGCTTTTTCTTTTCCTTGTATTGTATTTACCTCTACACACAACAGAGTTCATTGGTAAGTAAATATAGGTAGCCTTGTCCAAGCTGGCTGGGGAATGCTGTGAGTTGTAGGACTATTTCTGTCTAAGCGTGCACAGAACTGCATTCTAAGGTTTCAAAGAACAATGGACTATGAAAAGTGAGCTGGTTTGGGTTAGCAAGTAAAGAGGACACAAAGGCAAAAGGAAATAGGAAAAATGTAGAAAGTAGAACTGAGAATCGAGAGACAATGGGAAAAGTTTTAAAAATACAAAAGACTTATTGACAACAACATTTCTTCTTTCTAAGGTCATTACAAGCCTTGAAATCAAAGACTATACATAAAAGGGGATTATTCTTAAGGGCCCAGTTTTCATAGACAATCAGACTGTGTTATGCTGGACTTTGTGTAAATACAATAACATTTATTTGCAGGAAAAAAAACATAACTTGGATCAGTGGTGTTGCCTGCTTCCTCAACTGTTTTTTTAAAAAGAAAAAATATTTATAAAGCAATAGATATACATCCATTTTTTTCAACCGGACTTAGAATGGACAATAATCCTGGAGTATATTTTTTGTTCAGGTTAAGATATGAAAAATGCAAAGGTCAAGGCATCACTGGTTGGTGAATGATATTCATGCTTTATGATGTCACTGCTGTCATAGAAACCATGTGTGCACACAAATGAATGCCACCAGCCAGTACAAGAGCATGGAAAGCTGAGAGAGGAGGCAACATCTTGAGTGGGGCAGGGTCAGCAAAAACAGAAAGAAGAACGCTCCTCGGCCCGGAGTACAATTCTGCTTGCGGACACCTAGTATGGCTCAGGAGATTGACTGGCTACAGAGTCAGGCAGGCCTTTGCAAAGTAGACCTCTATAGCCCCAACGGACAGAGCGATCAAGATCGTAAAGTGATCTGTTTTGTTGATGTCTCCAGCCTTAACATAAAGGACAACGAGAAACACAGGAGAAACAATAACTTACCTAGCCCTTCCCTTGACCTGCGCAATCTTGAAGAAAAGGAAGTCATTGTAATAAAGGATAACCAACGTGATAATAGTACTAATACTGAGGGAGCAGTCTGCCTTTTCAAGCAAGGTTCCTCTGAAGAAGTCAACGTTGTGAGCTGGCTCAGCAACGACCTTCAGAAATACGCAGTTGGATTCCAGCATGCACTAACCCCCTCAGGCCCTCGTAAACAAGCTTACGAATTGCCTGCATTTGACAGGATGTCCCAAAGCAGTGACACATCTTTCAGGGGCTCTGGTAGCCAGAGAGGAGATGATCTTTCTTATTATGTCAACAAACTGTGTTCGTTAGTGGTTCAAATGGCACATAAAGAAATGAAGGATAAATTTGAAAGCAGTGGTAGGTGCATTCGGCAGTCAATTAATCCCCGTGGATCTAATGGCAAGATTGGTGATGACTATGGAAAGCTATCTCCCAAGTCATCTCATGATGACCCAAGAAAGGCTTCACTTTTTTATGGAGAGATGTCCAATCAGTCTAATCAGAATGGCTACCGGCAGGGAGCAGACAGACAGTTAGAAAGGAAACAGTCAGGACAGGATGATGGTTCTGTAAGCAAAGGACTGATGGTGTATGCAAACCAGGTTGCTTCAGATATGATGTTCTCATTCATGAAGACTATGAAAGTCCAAAAGGGAAAGCATCCTCCACCAGCTTGTGTAGTATTAAAGAAGGTACTTCTCAAACATACCAGAGATGTCATCTCTGACTTAATTGACTCCACCATGAAAAATCTGCACAATGTAACAGGCGTGCTCATGACGGATTCAGACTTCGTTAACACAGTAAAGAAGAACCTATTCAATGCAGGAACCCAGAAGTCAACTGAGATCCTGGAAGCAATGGTGAAGCGCTTGTTTAAAGCGCTGGCAGGTGATGACAGAAAATCGCAAAGCCTTGCATTCACAGCCTTGAAAACAGGTGCTCATTCAGACTCCAGATCTCAGGGACTGCAGTTTGCATCCCTTAAAAGTGAAATGCATGGGGGCAGAGGAAATGGACAAATGCGGCCCCTTCCCTCTGGAAGCAAAGGTTCAGACAAGCACTGCTCAATGGATGTGTATGCAAAGGACCTTATTGTAACTGCATTAATGTTAATACAACAACATCTCTTAGAAAAAAACAAGGACCAAGGACTCCGTGAGACAAACACAACGTCATTTGGCTATGTTCATGACAAAGCTGGTGGTTCTAAATATGGTTCAAGAGCAGGCGGGAGGCAAGATTCTCACCTCGAATCACAAAAAGGTGATATTTCAAGTATTCTCTTGTCAATCATCCAGAAAGTGCTAAGAGAAGCTGGGTGTGCAGATGACAGCTCCTCAGACAGGGGCTATAAGCAGCCCCCCGTTGTTGAGAGCAGACCACAGAGGGCCTTGACAAAATCTGCTGGGGGACAGGATATGTATGACAACATGGAACAGATAAACAAACAGTTTATTGACCAATTGGTGGAATCTGTGATGAAGCTGTGCCTGTTGATGGCTAATGGCAGTGACTCTGATGGAAGATATAATGGGAGACCATTAGGGGGTGGAGGCTCTGAGGTGATTGTGAACAACCAGAACTGCAACAACAGTGCACAGAACAAAGAGCTGCAAGCTGTCCTCCAGTGGCTGGTTGCTTCACAATTCAATGTGCCGAACCTGACATTCATGAATGAGCATGATGGAGAATTGGCCAAGCTTCCTCAGCTGGCTGATAAAGCAGCCAAGAAAGGCTACAGCGTGGGAGACATTGTTCAGGAGGTAATGAGGTACTACGAGAAACAACAGATGGATGCCATGTCAGGACACACGCCTCGGTCTGGCCTGGTTGATTGGCTGCTTGTTAACCTGTAAGAACCAACTCTTCCCTCTCATGTTACTCTCAGGTGCCCAGCCTAGGCGCCCAAACCATTCTTTACTGGCGCAACAGAACCACCACTGCAGCCCCATTGCAACCAACAATGCACTGAATTGAACTGGGGTAGCTGGGCAAGCTCATCAATAAAAAAGAATTAAAAAAAAGTGAGAGGGGAAGACAGGTTGTTTTATTGATTACTTCAAACAAATTTTTACAAATAATCAGGACCCAGTTAGTGACATTATTACACCTATTCCAAGGAATCCAGAATATTGCACTAAAATAAAATGGCAGGATGTGGTTACACACATTCAAATTTCTACCACCTCTATAAACTGATAAAACTAGTAATAAAAACAGAAGAAGATGAGTAAGAGGAAAATGGGGTGATTCCACCAAGAAAGTTTTCAAAAAAGTCCATATTTGCAGCCACAATAGCTGAGAAAGTATCAATAGCCCTCAGTAGTACAGCAAATTATAAATCAGATGCATTGCATTTTAGAATTCTATACCCACTTCTGTTTGGTGGATGTTTAAAAAAATTTCAGGCCCTACCCTCATTTACCTATGATAGAAAACACTTCACAATGAGGGTCTTTTGGATCCAGGACAGAAATAAAAATAGGACAATGTATTTACAATTCACTTCTCTCCCTGGTCAAGTTAATCTTAAAGTAGCCTCCTTTTCAACCAACTGCCCCCATTGTTCTGCTGTCTACAGTTTCTTGGGTCAGTAGGATAATGCAATTAACAAACTCTTTAAGCAAACTGGTATTTTGATACTTAAGGGAGATTTTCCCCTTTTACACAGATGTGTCTAGGCTGGGTGCAATCAGAGACAGAAGTGTTAAATTCTGTACTAATAAGCTGGAATGATATTGTGTTCTGGTAGATTCTGCTCACCCACTAAGGGCCCCACAAATTAATGTATCTAAAATTAGAGGAAAATTAAAATGAATGCATGAAACTTGATGACAAAGGAAAAGAGCAGGAAGAAAGAACTGGAGGGTTGACCGCTTGAGCATTATGGGATATAGCCTACTTCCACGAGTCATCTGGATAAATCCATACTTCAGTTGCATTGAAGCATCTTAGTTTCCCCTGCCCTGATTGGTATATTAAATTTGGTTCATGAATTACTATAAAAAAGTAGTGCCTAATTGTAGACATTACAATTGTTTAAAAAGGATGAGCTGATTATGTGGCATTTGGGGTGCAGTTAGTGTGCTCAGGACCACAGTCTGAACAACATGAATGTTGGTGCTCCTTCCTAACAAGGATTATGCATTCAAGCTTGTAGCAATAAATCTGAACCTGCGCCTTAAGCATTTCTACACATTGATGCACTGACTGCAAGGCTTAGAAGCTTGGTAACATAAAAAAGACTTTTTCCAATGCAGCCTTCACCCACTACAACATTTGAGAGATTCTTACAACTGCAGTCCCTATAATTGATAAAGTAGTATCTTATTGAAAGACTGCATTTAATAACTTTTAAACAAAATGCAGATTTTACAGTAATAAAACACAACCTTACATGTCCATGTTTTATCTATTAGGATAGGGATGCAGAACCTACTTCAGTCCAAGGGTCAAATTCCATTTTGGCTGCTGCATTCTAGTGGTGGGTGAAGCTGAAGGCAAATGTGGCAGAGCCAAAAAAAACAAAAATATCTGCATATTTTAGCTTATACTGCCAAAAGTTTTGCTTTAGGAGAGGCATTTCAACCTTTTAGCTTGGATGGAACTGTACAAGAAATCCATAAACTGCCAAATGACGGATGATCAAGAAAAGGTGCATGGCCTTCTGGGGAGCCCCAGAGAGGATTTGGACTCCTAGAGTGAGATTT
Organism: Varanus komodoensis; assembly: GCF_004798865.1. Taxonomy (NCBI): domain Eukaryota; kingdom Metazoa; phylum Chordata; class Lepidosauria; order Squamata; family Varanidae; genus Varanus; species Varanus komodoensis. The sequence goes on along the minus strand of NW_025335727.1, from coordinate 8,705,021 downwards.
TACAAACCTGCTTTAGTTATTCCTTCCCCCTATCTCCCAGTAAGACCATACACCAGGAATATTACTCTCATTCAGAGATCTCCTTATAGGATAAATGCCAAGTTCAGATATCACAACAATCCAGGATTTTTTCAAAACCTGGCTAGAGCATGCCTGATGGCAGCTGCTGAAGGGGAAATGGCTAAACAACCCAGGGAGGTTCCATTGTTGGACTGTTCAGCATAACACAGAAACCAGGAACTCTGGTTTATTGGGGAAAATATAAGCCAGATGTTTGTCTGTCCCATAACAAGCCAAAGTTCCTGGTTCACATATCAGAGATGCTAGTGGCAGAGAGGGTAGAACAACTTAAATAAGTTAAACAAACCAGGGAAGAAGTGTTGTTTTTGTGGAAGCAATTGGGCAGCATGCCCATGTAGGTCCACTCATTCCTAACAGTCAGGGATTAAAAACAAACCTCTGGGTTATTGTGATGTCTGGAACAGGCTGTAGCACCAGTGCTCAATAGTGGCAGGCTCAGACCTATCAGCACCCCCGTACTGGCTTTCCCGACCACCACTGGTCTACCACACAGAAGTTTTTTGTAGTTTGACCTCTGCATATCTCACTGTGGACTTTGCTGAGATATCCCAAGGGCTTAGAAAAACTTCAAATTAATTCTGCTATAAGAGTACCCTAACAAGAAAGGAGTTGGTTTTTTTAAACATTAATGTGAAGAAGAATTTTGTGGTGGTACAAATCAGATGGAAGACTAAAGTGAATAACAAACAGTATTTAGTGATAAGGAACTGGAGACATGATGTGTGACAATGTAATGCAAGAAAGAAGATCATCAGCATGCAAAGGGAGCCAAAACCAGTACTCTTAGAAACTCATGGTATTATCACTGGAGTAATCTTGACAGCAGTTTCAACACTAGTTACTACAAGTGCTGTCAGAAGGCAATTCCCTGCCCCAGGTAACTAGTTGCTTTAGGCTCAAGTACAAAAAGGTTATTTCAAAGTATGCATTCTTGAAAAAAATTATTTCTCACACATGCACTCCATATACCCTTCGCTATTCATTGAAAGCTTACTAAAGCAAACAAATACTTCACACACACACACACACACACACACACACAACTTTGGGGAAATGTATCATCTTGGACTCTAGCAGGCCTCCCCAAAACAAAGCAAAATGGTCACTGAGAATCGCAGAAGAAAGATCTTAAAGGCTTCAATTTTCAGGCAAGGAGGCAAGCTACACAGGATATTTTGATGGTACGTTAAGTTTCAGGTGGACTCTGAATCTTGAATCAGGAAGTGTATTCCTTTCACACAAGCTAAAATTTAGGTACTGCTCCCGGGTTCCTCTAAAAAAGAGCACGGTAGTCCTAGTGTGAGTCACTTCTGCTTAGCATACACCAATCCATACATCATTTGCATGCAGCAGAAGGCTGTAAAAGAACCTGAATGCAAGTAACTTCAGAGCTAGGGCTATTCTGAATTGACAAAAAGCATCCACCAGAGCTTGAAATAAGCTGTTTTGCCTACATTTTGAGGTTAAGGCAAAATTATCTTGTGCAATGAAAAGAACTGAAGCAACTGCTATTTGTCCAGAAAGTCCTGTTTAGAGCTGCTTTTTAAACTCTGGAAAATTTAAATAGCTACCTCCTTTGCCACTTGCTGAGGACTACCATTAAAACTGGCAAAGGGGAAAAGGTAGTCTTTCACAGCTTACATAACATTCTCTTATCTCTACATTACTAAGGGTACAATCCTGTGCATGTTTGGACAGAATAAAATCCGACAAATCCTAGCATGCCCCACTCAGCTGGAGGGATGTGGAGTGTTTTAGGGTTTTTTTTCTGTCTAAATGTGCTTATTTGCCTATACTTGCTTGCCTACTGTTCATCAGTGTGAACACACTGCCAGCTCAGAATGGAAGTCAACAAATTGTATCACATTTTAATAGACCTTCACAGAACTTCCCTTCATTTCTGTGAAGGTCTATTCACAGGTCCCTTCATCCCTTCAAAAGCCCTGAAGGGATGAAGGTCCCTTCATCCCTTCAAAAGCCAGGTCAAGAGGCAAGTCAAACAAAGTTTGGTCAAATCACTGATCTGATTTTCACAATCCCCACAGTTTAAAGAAGACACAGAATGCACAGCATGTGCAATGGCTTGAACAAGCCATAATGGCTTAAGCGGCAGGATGTGCTTCATGCCATTTGCCTTATTATGCTCTCCAAACCTAGGCAGCATGGCTTGTTTCAGAGGGAAGCAAATAACCCCTGCCAAAAACTGCTACTAGCTGACAGAATCTTCCCAAATACAGGTACTGCGCAGGCACAGCACCCATATGTGTGATGCACAGAGACCATGATGAAGAATGGCTTGTTTCAGAGGAAAGCAAATAACCCAAGCAAAGGCCAGGGAATACTTGAGGGTTGGTTCTGTCTCAAATAATCCATAAAGAGGGTAGGGTTCCTACCTTTCTGAAGGAAGCCACAATATGATGTCTCCTTAAGAAACCTAATTTGAACACTTTAACCTTAAAAAATTTAGACCAGTCACAAACATACAATTTCTTTGTAAGGTGATAAAGAAAGCAGTCTCTCTCCAGCTCCAGGTTGTCCTGCATGATACTGATTTTCTGGACCCATTTCAAAATGGCTTCAGAACAAAATATGGAATTGAGACTGCTTTGGTCACTCCTGTGGATGACTGATGACTCAGAATTGACAGGGAGAGTGTGTTTCTGTTGGATTTCTCAGCAGCCTTTGATACTTTTGAAGGTAGCATCCTTCTAGATCGTCTGAGAGAATTAGGAACTGGAGATGCTGCTTTGCAGTGGTTCTGTTCCAACCTCTCAGGTCAGTTCCAGATAGTGATACTTGGAGGCTGTGGCTCCTCCAAGAAGGAGTTCCCTTGTGAAGTCCCACAGGGCTACATTTTGTCTTCAATGCCCTTGACATCTACATGAAGACACTGGGAAAGATCATCCAGAGGAGAGGCACTGGGTGTTACTAATATGATTTTGACACCCAGATCTACTTCTCCTTACCATCATCTGCTGCTGCTTCTAGAGATGAAATCTCCTTTCTGGACTGCCTGGTGTTGGTAATGGGCTGGATGAGGAAAAACAAATTGAAGTTGAATGCAGACAAAAACAGAAGAGCTTGGTGTTAAGGGTCTGAATCCAGGATTAGAGGTTATCAACTGGTTCCAGGTGGGGTCACTCTCCCCTTGAAAGACCACATTTGTCAGTTCAAATAGAAGCTGTGGTCAAGGATATCTGCTATCACCTTCAGCTTATTTACCAACTACATCCCTTCACGGAGGAGAATGACTTGAAAACAGTAGTGCATGCTCTGGTAACTTCTAGGCTCAATTTCTGCAGTGCGCTCTACATACAGCTACCCTTGTGCTTACTCTGGAAACTACAACTAGTACAAAATATGACAGCCATGTTGGGATATCATGGAGAGACCACCTATTTTGAAGTCTTTACACTGGCTGCCAATATGTTTCTGGATTCAGTACAAGGTGTTGATAATTACCTTGAAAGCCCTTCATGGCTTGAGTCCAGAATACCTTCAGGAGTACCTATGCCCATATATTCTGCCTTGCCAGCTAAGGTTCTCTGGGGATAGTCTTCTGAAGTTTGTTTTGCAAGATTAATACCACCTACCCAGAGGACTTTATTAGTAGTTGTCCCTAAACTGTGGAATGGTCTGCTGGAAGAGATGCATCTGATACCCCAGCTTGCTACCTTCAAGAGGGAGTGAAAGACATATCTCTTCCAACAGACCTTCCCAGATTAGTTCACAGATCAATTTTATCTAATGTTGCTTTTAGTCAATTTGTAATTGTTTTGGATTTAATTCTTTGTAAATTGCACAGAGGTATGGGAATGGGGCAGTATATAAAAATTAAAATAAATAAAAAATGCTGCCCACATTCAGATGACATGACGGGAGAGTGATTAAGCAAATGATGTCTGGTATCCACTGTGGCTTTTTAAGCCATGATGCACGTGCAAAACAAGCCAACCATACTTCATGCAGTCAACTTAAGCAGATAGACTGGGGAGTCTTGGACATCTACACTTTCAGTTGCAATTGACTTACATTATAGTTGCAACTGACTTTTTTCCAGCCAGCCTGCTCATCTGTATCACCATCAGTTAAAGAAATGTATGTGGATGAGCCAGAACATATATTATTTCTCCACAAACATGTATCCATGCAGCCACACCACTTTTGAGTCTTTTCCAGTGCCTGACCAAACCCTTCGAGTAATCCATCCATAGAAGTAAAATTTAAGGGAAGAGTTCTTGCTGAAAAAGGTATTAGATTTTTCCCTTTTTTGCAATATAGTTCTAAATACAGTGACCTCAAACTGAAGTCTGGGAATTGCATCAAATTTGACCCTGGCTAGCCATCTCGACAAGTTCCTGAATTCATGAGGCTGGTGCACAATGCAGAAGATAAACCATCTACTGTTTATCTACACAGAGAAAGTGCAAATGCAGTTACCATGACTTGAGCTTTTCCTTAGCATTTAAGTAGGACACAACATTTGATCATGTCATTATCTGGTCTTTTAATAAGTTGATATGTGAGTTATTATCTTCTGATAATTGCAAAAGCATCTCCAGGTTAATGAGCCAGTGCCTTTTCAAGCCTTTGGGATTTAGCTACAATGTGTTTCTAGGCATTGGTTGTACAGTCTGATTTGATGAGTCTCCACAACTATACCATACGTATAATGACAGTAACAATACTTTTTTAATGTTCCTTATACACTCTAATTTTTCATTAGTGTTTAATTTTATTCTGTGTTTTCTGTCAGAGTGAGCACTGAAGAGAAGTGGTACAAATATCTGTTATATGAAATTGGAGAAAAGCAGCTTAGAGAAGTAGTGTACTTCATGAGTTCTGTTTTAAAACCTCCCTATCTGTATTACTCCTTTCATTTTTAAAACATTTGATTAGGTACTGTGAGAGTGAGCACACACGTCTGTGGTTTAAAAAATAAAAATACATTTCAATTCAGTACATATAAATAATATACTTACATAATTCTATATGAATAAGTTAAATAAAACTGTTCTTGTAAATAGATGTTACATTCTTATATTGTAAGTTCATACCTAACAATACATATGTATCTGTAGTATTTTGAAAATTATTGTTCCAGTAAGATATAAACACTTCTCTATGAACATATTCTGTTTTGCCATTTCCCCAATTTTTACCAAATTTGTCAATCTGAGGCACAGTCTTATTTATTTATTTATCGATTTATATCCTGTCTTTTTCCTACAAAGGGCTCAAGGCAGCTTACATCTCCTCCTCCATCTTATCCCCACAACAACAACCCTGTGAGGTAGGTTGGGCTGAGAGTCTGTGACTGGCCCAAAGTCACCCAGTCCATGACTGAGTGGGGACTAGAACCCAGCTCGCCTGAGTCCCAGTCCCACGCTCTTAACCACTAAGCACACTGGCTTATGACTCTTTCCACTTCTACTAAAATTCAAAGAGAACCTACTTTTTTAGAACTTAAAGTTCATTGAAATTACATTTCTTCAGCTTATTCTCTGTTTAACTTGACTCCTCTTTCTAAAACAACAAAGCCTTAATACAGACATCACTCTCCAACATTTACCTCAAAAATTTAATTCCCTTTACACTTATTCATTTTGCTGACTGTTATCATCTTACAAAGTTAGTCTTACTATTACTGCTTATTCACTTATTTTTTTAATTTTCTGTAATTGAATTTCCTTTTGATTACCATTTTAAGGCAATTTTAACTCTAGCCACAATTATCATGCACTTAAATAGCTCTATTCATCTCAACTCAACTTACTATAACAACAAAGCATCAGTACAAGAGTTATTCTCTAACAATGTTTTCAAAAATTCCATTCAATTTATATAACTATTCTTGCTATAACAGTAAAGCATTAGTATGAACATAAGTCTCTCTGTATTTTCAAAAATTCCGCTCCATGTTTTTCTACTGTTTTTATCCCCATTATAAAGTAAGTTGTGCATAATATAGTTTCCACTCATCATTAAATTCTTTGGCTGGTTTTCTATTTACATAATTAATTACTGAATAGTCAGCCAGCTTGTTTTTCCAGTCTTCAATAGCTTGGTTTTGTTCTGCTTTACATTTTGAAGCAATTAAACCTATAGCAGCAGTTATGTATTTAAATAATTCTACTGTGTTCCTTGGCAAAGTTTCTGGAACAGTATTCCACAGCATGGTCTTAGCAGTCATGGAAAAACTGATTTTCAAAATTTTCTGTATTTCTGCATGTATTTCATTCCAATGTTAAAAAAAAAATCACATGACCATCACATGTGGTAAAAAGTTGTGTTTACTTCTTTACATTTCCAGCACTTCCCAGAGTAATTCTTATTCATTTTCTCTATATCTTTTGGATTAATATACCACCAAAAAGCATCTTGTATCAGTTTTCTCTCAGTGCTTGGTTATAAATTTTATATCCTCCTTCCATAAAGTTTCCCATTGATTGAATGGTATTTCTTTCTGAAATTCTTCATCCAATTTATTATGCATATTTTAACTTGCTCAGTCTCAGTATTATGTTGGAGTAGTTGCTTATAAATTCATCCTAGTAAATGACCTTTTTGCTGTCTAATCAGATTTTCAAAATCTGTCAGGTCTCTTAAAGTACCTTTCCCGTTTGGATTTCTCTCCGTAGTCTTGATACCAGTTGGTAGTAAAGAAGCCATTTTATATTCTTCCTTAATCTTTAGTTCTTGCCATGGCTTAATTCCTCCATGGTGATCAATCATGTCTCTATATGCTATAAAATCACTACTTTCCTCAGGTACTTATCATAATATGCTTCAATTGGAGACATCAGCAGAGAAATTGGAGGACTCCTGTATGGTAGGGCAGGCTCAGAGTAAGTGACTGGCCCAAAGTCACCCAGTGAGCTTCATGATTAAGGAGGAACTTGAATATAGCTCTTCCCAGTCCCAGATTCTACTGGCTTTCTTTCAAGGCTAAGAGAAGGGTGATGACAGCTAGAATGGAATGGTAGTGATCAGCAGGGGTCATGACACAAAATTAGCAAGTGGCTGAATCATGCATAGAAACACACACAAACTTGCTAGTATTTATTTACATTTCAGCAGTGTTAGGAAAAATAATGAGATAAACGGTGCCTTCGAGCACATGCAGAATGCTTTTTTTCCTAAACATTCAGCAATACATTCACCCCTCTCCACACATTTAACAGTGATGGAATACGTCTTCACAGAGAATAAAGTCTCACTATTTTCTTTTAGAGATTAGAAGGGTTGGCCAAGCTTACTGAATGAAAGCTAACAACCTGATCTCGTATCTGTTCCAGTCCACACAACAATCCTCTTAATATCCTCAGCAACTCTTCATAAAATGTGTGTGTGTGGGGGGGGGGGGGGGGGTTCACATTATCTTCTACCTCCTCCATGTTATGTACAAGCTTCCATTGCTTTCTCCTCCCCATAACTTAATTTGTGTCAACAACTCAACAAAATTCAGGTAATAGATTTGTTTTCAATACTAGAGCTAAGTTATGAATAAGCGTCAGTACATCTAGAGGGCATGCAAAACAAATACAAACAAAGAAACCCACACATGGCAAAGCAAGTATACAGTGGGCTGACAGTATAGCATGAGACATGCAATTTATTGAACCTGTAATACTATTTTCACAATTCAGGACTTATTTATCAGTAAACATGCAGACAATCAGGTTGCAATTCATTCTGTAAAAGTTACTTGGGCTTGAAAATGTATGTGCAATTTGCTGAAAGTAAAAACCACTAAAGATAATGGGGCTGAAAGAACTGTATAACTAAAAATTGCCCCATGTTTTTATTAGAGCTGGTCATTCCACTGCTGGATAATAACTGACAAAATAACTCAAGATTCCTTCCTCTGCAATCATGTAAACCCATTTTTTCAAAGAGTTGGGGGAGGAGGAAGAGAAAGTGAAATCAGCTTTCTGTTTGCAAAAAGTCAAACAGAGTTCAGAACTTCACTTTCCTACTATCCTTACTTCTTGAGAATTTTCCAAGACTTACTCTGGATGGAGCAAAGTAACACCAGGATAGGTGATAAAAGATGAGGAAAAGAAGAATGGTCAGTGGAAACAGAGAGAGAAGAAAGGGAATTTCCCAAGCCAGGTGGCCCCTTTCAGAGGGACAACACTTCAGAGAAATTTGGAAAAGCTGTATATACCTTAATTAAGAAATGAGCTGGGTGAGAGCTTTTTAAAAGCTGTAACCCTTACTTAAAAGCCCTGTGCCTGCTGCTAGTACCATGAGGCATTCTGCATGTAGCCTCACCAGCATTTACCACATCATGTCATTACATAATTCTAACCTTCTGTTTGGTATAATATTACACTTGGAGTTATGGGGAAACATTAAAACTGGACATGGAAAAAGAAGCATGAGGATACTAATGAAATCCTTGCTCTGACAAAGGCATTAAAATTCTGCAGAATCCAGAAGTTCCCAGTCTGAGCAGTAAAATCAGTTGCTGGAGGAAATACTAGTACTGCACAGATAACTCAACCTGCCCTTCTCCCTCCTTCTTCAGACTTTCATTGCAGACAAACCCCTAGCAATGCGCATGCAAAACAGAAACATAGGGAGAGAGAGAAAAATCTTTGAACAGGTTGGAGAGGGGGCACTATCGCCTGTAATTTAAAGGGTCTTCATTCTCAACCTCTAATGGAATGCTAAGGGGATGAATCCTATTGTTTTCTAGTTGCTGCAAGTCTATGGAACTCTCAGGAAAAGACAAGCTAATATTAAGGCAGGTGCCATCACGGAGGAGCTCAAAAGAGGGCACAGGAGGAAAGTTTGAAGGCAAGTGTCTTGGTATGCCTTCTCATAATATACATGGTGACTAGAAAGCAAAGCAGACTATAGGAGATCTCCCACCATATAATTACATAGTTGCAATTTCAGCAAAGCATACCACAGACCTCCTATACAACAAAATAGTTATTATATGTTATTATTATATAAACAGTAAGCTGTTTATATATATTAATACCACCCAATTTATCCTATCTTTTAAGCACAACATATTTGCATAAAAAACCCTTCTGACAAGGGCTGGGAATTCCTGACTTCTGTTTGAGGTAATTAGCATCATTACTAGCATTTTTATGACAGAGGAGGGAATGAGAATTGAGAGGTGAACTCATTTCAACCTGCATCTTTGTCCTTCTCCTTTTCAAAAGAAGGATGTGCGGCTGAAGCTGCACTGTGGCTTTGCTGCTTTAACAGAAGCCAGATGTTCCCAAGTAGATGTAAGGCTTGGAAAAAGGGTTGTAGGTCAGTGGACATTAACCTGCTCTGCATACACCAAGATCAAAATTCAGTCCCTGAATTTTTACTAAATAATTCTACAGATGCAAGCTACAGAAAGTAAATTCATTTATGTACAAAGTACAAAAGAGTACCAGTGTCTTAAAAAGTTTAGCCTTTTTCAGCCATCTCTGCTGTCTTATATGGTGACTATCAACTATGCAGCCTGTTTCTTAAATATGATCTTAGAAACAATGTATTTGTCCTTATGTTGTTTCCACATTCTTCAGATTCATTGGTTTGGATAGTGATGTAGTCAGAAAACCAAAAAATGCTGAAGTAAGCAAACTAGAAACCCACTTATGTTTTAATAGATTCCTTTCTTCCCACCTTCCAAATGCCATTTGTTCAGACACAGTTAGCATCCTAATCTAGTCTGTGTCTGACAAGTAGAATTTTCTGTGCTGGCTTCAGAATGAGACACACTAAAAAGTTTACTGCAACCAATTTCTGGTGGAGAAAGTGCATAGCCCTTTATGTGCCACCTGAAAACTTTTAAGTAGAATCAAAAGCTAAAGGTAGTATCACTGACTATGCAGAAATCCTACTTCATTTGATCCAATTTACTCCCTGCTAACTATGGATAGGAATGCATCCTGAATGTCAACACCACTTATATCATGAAATATCCCTTTTAAGGAGTCAAAGAGAAAGCAGATCTAAGACTACTAGTGAAGGCAGCTACTTTTCTGTCACAAAAAGGAGTAAAACATTCCTCTAGGTGCCAGGTGCCTCCATTCTATTGCTGCTTTCAGGTATGCAATCCCCATTATACAAAGCAAATTGGTGACTGCTCAACAGTATGTATTCCACTTGCACAGAGGTGGAAAACTCCTTTAAGTGTGATGGCGAAGTTCCATTTTGGAAAAGCTTTTGGGACCACCTTTCAGTGGTGGAAGGAACTGACGGCAAAATAGCAAAGGCCAATATACAAAAACTACCAGCAGACTGTAGCATAAAGCACTTACTGTCAGTAACTAAGCCTCAGAGAAGCATCACAACTCTTTAGAATGAGGAAAACCTGCAAAAGCTGGGGAACCACCAAATTATTTTCACTCGGAGGAAGTTGGGCAGAAAAGAGCGTTTAAGTTCCTGGGGATATGGGGATTCTATGAGGACTGGATTTAGCTTCTAGGTCTGAGGATACCTACCCCTGCGCTGCAGTGCTTAACTGTGAGCAGATCTGTTGATAGGAAACTGTAGCTCTTCCCTACCAGCAAGTCTTCTCACATGCAGGCTACCAGAAATGGTTCATGCACACAAAAAAATAGTAGGCTACTTGAAATGGTCCATGCTATTCCTTGGAGAAATGTGCCTGCCAAGTATGATGTTATGTTAAGAGATTGCTTTTGTGGCTATGTTTAGAAAGGCATTATGATTAAATAATGATAAATACACCTTGGAGCTTTGTTGATAGCTGGTAAAAACATCTTTTGATAAAATAAATACAGAAATTAAACATCCTTAATTCTCCAATGTTTGCTTAGTGAATGTACCATTACATTCCCTTCCCATGTGACAAATTTCTCATAGGCTGAGTAGAGTAGATAAGGAGAAAAGCTGTGCATCAGTCTCTTGTTAAATAACTAAAGCCACATTACTTGTGGGTAGCGGTGCTGCTTCTTTGTGATGTCATTGCTGCCATAGAAACCATGTGTGCACACAAGTGAAAATGACATCTGGCAGCAGAAGAGCATGGAAAGTTGAGAGAGGAGGCAACATCTTCAGTCTGGCAGGGTCATCAAAGCTGCTCAGCTGAAAAAGAACATCCTCAACAGTCCTAGGTATAATTCCACTTCCAAACATCAAAGGATGTCTCAGGAAGTTGATTGGTTACACAGCCAAGCAGGTGTGTGTAAGGTAGATCTCTACAATCCTGATGGAGGGAAAGACCAGGAACGCAAAGTGATTTGTTTTGTTGATGTCTCCAGCCTGAACATAAAAAAAACAGATGATACAGGCAAAGATGCTGCTGGCCAGTCTAAACCGAATGAACCTGTCACAGGACTTGATCTGGGAAAAATGCAGGACAAAGAAGTCATTGTAATAAAAGACAGTGACACACCAGAACAGTCTAAGACTGAAGGAGCAGTTTGTCTGTTCAAACAAGGTTCAACTGAAGAACTCAATGTTGTGTCCTGGCTCTTTGATGACCTGCAAAAATATGCATGTGGGTTCCAACATGCACTGACCCCTTCAGGTACCTCTCGTCAACAAAAGCCATCAGCAGCTGACAAGATGTCCCAGAACAACAACAACACCGCTTTCAAGTCTTCTGAAGGTCAGAAAGGACCTGCAGATGAAGTAGCAAGCACTGTGCAAAAACTCTGTTCTTTGGTTATGCAAATGGCAAGTAAAGAGATCTCTGAAAATCTGGAAGATGCGGCCAGTAAATGTATACGTCAGGCAATTTATGCTACCAAAGATGGGAAAGCACTTAATCCCTCTGGTTCTGTAAGTAAGGTAGCATCTAAGATGGTAAATGATACTATGGAAAATGTCCAGGATGCCAGCTGTAAGTCATCTCAAGACAAGATTTCGGGCAAGAAAGAAGACGGGAAAGGAGGCCCCAAGAAAACCTCTCTCTTTTATGGTGAGGTATGTTCCAATCAAAGTGAATCCATGCCAGATGATGAAGGAAAGCCAATGGCACATGCCCATTTGATACACCCAAGGAAACAGTCAGCTCGTAATGATGGTGGCTCTTTTAACAAAGGGCTAATGGTATATGCAAACAAAAATGCTAAGGATATGACTTTCTCATTTGTGAATGCCACAAAAATTCACAAGGGTAGGCAGCCACTCCCAGCTTGTGTGGTTTTGAAAAGAGTGTTTCTCAAACACACAAAGGATGTCATATCAGACTTAATTGACTCTACCATGAAAAATCTACATAATGTCACTGGGGTCCTCATGACAGACTCAGACTTTGTTACTACAGTGAAGAAAAATCTCTTCAATGCAGGAACCCAGAAATCAACTGAAATTTTAGAAGCAATGGTATTAAGGATGTATAATGCTTTGATGTCAGAAACTAAGGAGAAAGGGCATAGTCTTGTATACTCTTTACTGAAAACAGGATGTTCATTAGACCCTAATTCTCCAAATATGCACTTTGCATCTTTGAAAGGTGGATTACATATGAGGGAAAAGGTAAAGCAAGAGGGAGGACAGTCTTCAGTCCAGAAAGTAGGCGAGACAATAATTAAGGATGGAATTAACATGCTGCGATCAAAAGCAGGAGGCAAAGGTTCAGACAGGGGATGTCATGACAAGAGGCCAGAAAAAAGTAGCTCCACAACTGAGTTTTTAGCAAAAGATCTCATTTTGACAGCTTTAATGTTGATACAGCAACATCTGCTAACTCAATACAAGGAACCAACTGAAACTAGCACATCTTCATATGGGTATTTTGAAAAGGGTGGCAAACATGGTTCTAAATCTCATGGCTGCAAGGGTGATCCACAACAACAAGAATACCAGAGGGGTGAAATACAAAGTGCCCTCCTATCAATCATCCAGAAGGTCCTACAAGAGGCTGGTTTCAGTGTAGATGAGTGCGAAGTAAGCAGGAGTTTCAAACCAAGCTCATTTGATGAGAAGCCTACCAGGAAGTCCTCATCTAAACACTATGGTTCAGATGTAGATTCTGAAAACATGGATCAAATAAACAAGAAATTCATTGATCAGCTGATGGAATCTGTGATGAAGCTTTGTATGTACATGACTAAAAGCCCTGATTTTGTTGTTGAAGATTACTCTGATGATCAAGCTACATACTTTACCGCAAGAAACAAAGGTGTATCAACTCCAGATTCAATGACATCCCAGAAACCTCCACGACCTACTAATATTGGAAAACCACTTGTGCCTGCTGGTTCTGAAGTGATAGTGAACAACCAGACCTCCAACACCAGCTCACAGAACCGAGAGCTCCAGGCTGTCCTCCAGTGGATGGCTGCCTCCCACTTCCAAGTGCCTAATCTCACATTCATGCATGAGAATGATGAGGAACTAAAGAAGCTTCCTCAATTGGCTGATAAAGCAGCCAAGAAAGGTGCAAGTGTGGGGGATATTTTGCAGGAGGTAATGAGGTATTTTGAAAAACAACAGGTTGATGCCGCTGTGGGAAACATGCCTCGTAGCGGACTTCTTGACTGGTTGCTTGCTAATCTGTAGACAAGTGCCAACACCTCCCTCTCATTACTTCCACCCAGCGGTGTCATCTTAATTACCGGATGGAATAACAATACAGCTCATTTTCCATAGACAACAGTTGATCAAATTCCACAGGCTGTAACACTAGCTGGGCAAAAATCACCAATAAAAAATACAAATGTCAACTGTTACTATTTGTTTATTCATCTATTATATATATATAAATATATATATAAATGGATAAAATGGAAGAGTGAAACCACACAAGAGGGGGATTTTACTGTATTGTTATCACTGTAGTTCATAGATCAACCCTGTGGTTCCACCTTTAAATTAATTCCTCACTATGAAGCATCAGACAATATGCCCACTCCTTTAAGACTGATTATAGAGCCGTCCCCTTTTTCTTTTTTCCCACCTCACCAGCTAAAACAAACCATGGGGTTGTCTACAATTTGATCTAGCAAGGCTCCCCATGAATTGCAATGGGTCTACCTTATTTATTTATAAAATTTGTATGCCGTCCATTACTTGCGTGTCTGGATGGCTTACAACATAGATCAAGATAAAATAGATAAATTGACAAATCCACTCTGGTTGCAATTAATAAAATACAAACAATAAAATCTAATTCCCATTAAAACATAATAAATATTGATTAAATAAAAAGGTCTTGACCTGGTGGCGAAAAACATACGACGGCGCCAGGCGGACCTCTCTGGGGAGCGCATTCCATAGTCGGGGCGCCACCACAGAGAAGGCCCTCCTCCGGGTACTCTGTCTCCTAACGTCTTTCACAGAGGGTTCCCGGAGGAGGGCTTCTGTTGCCGATGTCAGGGGGCGGGAGGACAAATAAGGAAAAAGGCGTTCCTTTAGGTATCCTGGTCCCAAGCCATTTAGGGCTTTATAGGTAATAACCAGCACCTTGAATTGAGCCCAGGCTTTGATGAGAAGCCAATGGAGCTGGTAGAGGATTGGAGTTATATGAGAACAACGCCCAGTCCCCAACAGCATCCTGGCAGCTCTATTTTGTACCATCTGAAGTATCCAGACTTTCTTCAAGGGCGGCCCCTTTCAATGTAAAGCATGTTACAGAAATCCAACCGGGAAGTAACCAATGCATGTGTTACTGTTGCTAGGCAATCCTCCTCTAGGTAGGGATACAGCTGATAGATCAGCCGAAGCTGGAGGAGAGCGCTCCTCGCCACTGCTGTCACTTGGGTTTCCAAGGACAGCTCCGGGTCAAGGAGCACTCCCAAGCTCTGGACCCTGTCCTTTAGAGGGAGTGCAACTCCGTCCAGGGCAGGGCCCAAGTCACCTCCCCAGGAGCTCGAATCACCCACCAACAGAACCTCCATCTTATCTGGATTGAGCTTCAGTTTATTGGCCCTCATCCAGCCCATTACCTCGGCCAGGCATCGGTTCGGTACAGCCACTGCCTCAGCCACTGCCTCACCTGGATTAGTTGAAAAGGAGAGGTAGAGCTGGGTTTCATCAGCATACTGATGACTGCAGTCCAAACCTCCTGATGACCTCTCCCAGCGGTTTCATGTAGATGTTAAATAGCAAGGGGGAAAAAATGGAACCCTGCGATACTCCATGGCAGAGTTACCATGGCACAGAGCCAGAGTCCCCCAGCACCACCTTCTGGAATCGGCTGGCAAGGTAGGAGCGGAACCACTGCCAAGCAGTGTCTCCTACCCAGTCAATCCCACCAGCCTATCCAGGAGGATACCATGGTTGATGGTATCGAAAGCCACTGAGAGGTCCAGGAGAACCAACAGGGATGTACTTCCTGTCTCTCTCCCTGCACAGGTCATCATACAGGGCGACCAAGGCAGATTCAGTGCCATAACCGGGTCTGAAGCCGGACTGAAATGGGTCCAGATAATTAGTTTCATCCAAGAGTACCTAGAGTTGTCCCGCCACCACTTGTTCCAACATCTTGCTCAGAAACGGGATGTTGGCCACCGGTCTATAATTGGCGGCCATCTCTGGATCCAGAGATGCCTTCTTTAGGACAGGCCTGATTACCGCCTTCTTTAAAGGAGCGGGCACCCGGCCATCCCTCAGAGAGGCGTTAATAACCTCTAAGATCCAGGAGCCAATCCTGTGTTTGGCTTTGGACAGCAGCCATGAAGGGCAAGGGTCAAGTAATCAGGTGGTAGGGCGTACTTGTCCACATCATCGGCCGCATTAACTGAAATTCATCCAATTAGGACTAATACCAGATATAATCCACTGCCCATTACATGAACAAGTTTTGGGTATAAACAGATCTTGTTTCCAAGCCTTCCCCAACATAATGCCCTCCAGACGTTTTGGATTACAACCCCTAACTAGCATGGTCAATGGGTCAGGGATTATGGGAATTGTAATCCATAATATCTGGAGTGCATTGTGTTGTAAAAGGTGGAACTAGATTTACATAGCATAATGAAAACAGACATTTTCAATTATATAAAATATAGCTTTTCTTTTGCCAACTTGTTATTGCTTAGTTAGATAAGACAGAATGGTAAAAGTACAGGAACCACCATGATGACTCAAGATTACATGTTGGCCTTACAACAAGTTCAAACTTGCATCTCTCTTTGGGGTAGGATTCACCAAGGTTGCACATGGTACACCATTCCTACACATGTAGGAATGCAATGTTGCATCTTTTCACATTACAATAATAACACATTCTATGCCTCCTTTTAAGCTGTTGCTCATAAGAAAGCTTACTGTAATCTAAAATGCATTACTATTAATGCTTTCAAACAGCCAAACTGCATAGTTCCAAGATTCTAGTGTTATTGGTTCATGTTTTAAAATAAGTTCACCCTTCTGTGGAAGATTGGGCTTCCTGCTCTATATATTCTGATGAACAACAATGTTGTATACAGACAGAGTAGAATTGCATGCTGACTTCTCACAATGGCTCTGTGGAATGGATACATATATATGATCATACAATCTAAATGAGCTCACCTGAGTAGCTGCAGACTGACAAGGAAACGAAGATGATGACGACACAACAGGAATGTCAGACTGGACAGCCGCCACAGTGGTAGCAGGTGTAAAAATAAGCTGTGAAGGCAATAAAATGAAAATTTAAAGGCACACTGTGCCATGGATGTACACACAGCTAAATAAAATATTTGGGTCAGCTTTCTCAAAAAAGTAGGTATTTTCTGTAAAATCTCAGAACGACTTTTTAATATCTCTGACTGGTTCAACTATCTCATCATTTCAGACAATTCTTTTACCACATTCCCCCCAAAAACTATTCAATTAAGTGCCCCTTTTAATTATATTGGAACTTAATTAAAAGGAAACACACAGGCAGAGGACAACTTTACTAGAGCTAGACAACACTTGAAACAAGCCATTTCAGTTTTAGTAGCCACCTTCATTCAGCCTATGAAATAATTTTGATTAACATCACTGTACTGCTTGACTATCATTAAAAATCATCCCCTAGCTACATGCAGATATAATCTACCCCTTATCTACAGGAACAGGCTGTAGGATCCCCTTGAGAGATCAGTATCAAATCCTGGACTCAAGTCCTTGCTATGGGCCAAACTAGACATGTGGTGAACTCTCTGAACAAAATTAACAGACATGTTTTAAAACTGCAAATAGTAGCCACTATGGATGAGAAACGTGTGTTACAGAGAAGGGAAGCAGTGTCAAGATTGCAGATTTTAATCCATCCCCTCATACCATAGTCCCAATGAAACCACTGCCCCCAAAGATATTTGGAACAGATTAAAGAAACATGAAGACAGGCAGGGTTGCCTTAAGTTGGAGAAGACTTGATGGCACATAACAACAACAATTGTGAAATATGAAATATGCAAGTCATAACCACTATCACCATGTCGCAGGGTCTATCTCCTAGGAAAGACATAGAGCCCTGTAGTACCAGAAAGATCAGCCAATAGAAAACACATTATAAATTAATTGGTTTCTCCAAGAATTAGGGAAGAAGACAGAGTATGAACACCTCACACTGGAGCAGATGAGACCATAAAAAGCATTATCATAAAGCAAAGGGGTAGCATTTCAGAGATCCTTGGACAAGCACGGTCTGCCACAAAGTGATCCAACAGCTACTGTCTCTTACAAGTTCTCGAGAGTCAAGGCACAGTGTAAAGTTTTGGGGAGAGGTGCATACTTTCACATACACTTGACCTAGAAAAACAGCTTCATGAGTCACATAACATAGACAAACATATGGTAGATTAATAGGGTTTGAATTTAAAATTAATCTGAATGTTTGCATGTTTTAAGTAAAAATGTCTCACTCCCAGTTTCAACCCAACAAGAAGCAGGCAGCGAAGTTAGTGAAGCAATACACATTTCCACCAAGTCTGAATCAGATTTCCTTGCAATTCATGCTTTTTAACATCTGCATGAAACCACTGGGAGAGGTCAACAAGAGGTTTGGGCTGAAGTGCCAGCAATATGCTGATGATACTCAGTTCCACCTCTCTTTTGCGTCTAATCCAGGTGAGGCAGCGGATGTTCTGAACTGATGCCTGAGCTTGATAATGGACTGGATGAGGGTCAATAAACTGAAACTTAATCCAGACAAAACAGAGGTGCTGTTAGTAGGGATTTCACCTGACAGGTTGGAGGGGCTTTCCCGTTTTGGATGGGGGTACACTTCCCCTCAGGGATCAGGTTTGCAATTTGGGGGTACTCCTGGATGGGGGTCTATCCCTGGAGGCCCAGGTGGACTCGGTGTCCAGAGGTGCTTTCCTCCAGCTGCATCAGATTTGGAGGAAACATCAAAAATTGATTACTGTAATGCATTCTACATGGGGCTTCCTTTGAAGACTGTCAGGCAATTACAACTGATACAAAATCAGGCAGCAGGTTGGTGGCTGATGCCTCACCTAGGACTCATATTATCTAGTGCTCAAAGAGCTGCACTGGCTACCAGTTGTTGCCCAGGCCCAATTCAAGGTGCTTGTTTTGACATATAGAGTCCTAAATGGCTTATGGCCTGGTTACCTACCACATTCACCCATATAACCCTGCCTAACCCCTTAGATCAGAAAAGGAGGCCCTACTACAGGAGCCGCACCTCAAAGAGGTGAGGGGGGTGGCAAATAGGAAAAAGGCCTTTTCGTGGTTGCTCCCCATCCCTGGAATAAACTCCCAAGGGAAATTCGCCTGGTGCTGTCACCATTTTCATTTTGATGCCAGGTGAAAATGTACCTTTTAAATATCTATTTTAACTGATCCTGACCTCCTTTCATTTATTTGTTGTTGCTGTATTGTTAATTATATGAGGTTTTAAAACTTTAAGGCCTTTAAAAATTAAATTGTTTTATATTTGCAATTTATATGGCTTTGCCTAGGGACTTTTTAAGTATTTGGTGGCATGTAAATGGAAACATTAAACAAACAAACAGTTCCATTTATTTGCTCCATTATTTGCTCTTCCAAAATAAGTATTTTAAGATTGTCCCTGCATCGATAATTGGAAGCCTCTGGCCTGCCACAATTTTCCATTTAACCTGCCAAGGCCACGCTCAAGGCCCACACCATCCCTTAAGAATTATGATCCTTTTACCTGCCATTCACTGCACTGTTTCCAACTCAATGATGTCCTTTTTCAGATTGCGAGACCAGAGCTGTACACAATGTTCTAAATGCAGTTACACCAAAAATTTGAAGATAATTAGGAAAGAAATTGAAAAAAAAAACCTGCTGGGATCTTACTTCCCATGATCCCAGGTTTTTTTTTTCCAATTTCTTTCCTAATTATGCCTAACATGGAGTTTGCCTTTTCCCAGCAGCTGTGTAATGGGTCAACATTTTATGAGCGAGCAACTGCAGTGCCAGTATTTTTCTAAAAAAATCACCACTAGCCCAGATCCCATCAGCTTATACTTCAGGTTAGGATTTTTGTCCCAGCATGCATTGCTTTATATTCACTTACATTGAACTACATTTGTCATTTTGATGCTCCTTCTACCAGCTTGGAGAGATCCTTTTGGAGCTCCTCACATTTCCTTTTTTAAACTGCTCTAAATGGTGTGGTGTCATTAGAAAATATGGACATTTCACTGCTTACTTCTAATTCCAGTTCATTTATGAATAGTTTGAGAAGAACATTGCTCCTAATACACAATCCTAAGTAATCCCACTGCTTACATCCCTACATTGGGAGAAATTACCATTTATTCCCATTCCCCTTTTTCTAATATTTAACCAGTACTGACCCATAAGGCCTCCTCTCTTATTCCATGACTGCTAAGTTTACAGAGAGTCATTGGTGAGGAATTTTGTCAAAAGCCTTTGGAAAGTCTAGAAATCTACTGGATCATCCCATCCATATGTTTACTGACACTCTCAAAGAACTCTAACAAACAGAACTTACCTTTGCAGAAATCATGTTGATTCTTTTTTAGCGGGTTTTTGTATATGTTTACTGATTCTATCTTTAATAAAGTTTTCAAGCAATTTACCTGAAAGAAACATTAACCTAACTGGCCTGCAGTTTCCCAGATCCACTCTAGAACATCTTTTTAACCAGTGATGCTAGATGGGCCCTTCTCCAATCCTCTGGTACAGAGGCTGACCTTAGGAATGTACAGTCAGCCCTCCACATTTGTGGGGATTAGGGGTTCAGGACCCCCATGAGAGTGAAAAAACAACAATTACAGAGGTACCTTGGCTCATGAACTTAATCCACTCCACGACTCTGGTCGTGACCCAAATTGGTCATGAGCCAAGTCAAATTTCCCCATAAAGTTCAATGTAAATAAGGTTAATCTGTTCTGCACTATTTTTTTTACTCACAACAATTTGAAGCAAAGAGATAAAGAACAACAAAGATCGCGGCCATCTCCTCCCTCCCCCCAGCATAACTGCAATTACGCCCATGCAGAGAAGGTGGGCACGACTGCAATCATCACCCACTGTGGAGTTCGTGACCTGTGGCAAAATTTTTATGAAATTTCTGTTCACAACTCGATTTGGTCATGAGGTGTTCGTGAGCCGAAGTACCACTGTATTTCTACCCCCCTCAAAAAACGTATTACTGCTGACTGTATGTGTACTGAATTGTTTCTTCCTCTCTCGTGTGCGCATGCCTGTGTGCGCGCATGCATGACACGACAGCCTACCTTATTGCTATGTACACTGGGTGGCTGGTAGACTCCAGGGGGCGGGTGGCGGGCTGCAGGAAGTGGCCACCAGACCAGCACATGGGTGGGCCTGGCCACCCTCAGGCACTCGGCTTTTGGCATGCGCAGAACTTTTTTAGTTTTTCTATTTCATGCGTGTCATCTGTGATTTTCCACAGTAGGCCACAAAACTCCAATCTTTCCCCCCATTTAATTACTGACAGCAAACTTTTGCAAATAATCAAATCTGCAAAAGTTATACCCACAAAAGTCAAAGTTCAACTGTATTACTTATGTTGGTAAGTGGCCTTAGTGTTGAAGGAAAGGCAAGATGCTGCTGATGCAGGGAAAACTGTTCCCTTCTGGTGTCACCAGCCTACCTAGACTCCTCTGTGTGCACTAGGAAAGGAGCTACCCTAGTGAACAGAGAGAAAATGCAGTGAGAAGGCAGAAAGGCAAAGGGAGAAAGATGGAAGAGAAAGCATTGTTTTCACCCAGCCCACCACTAGAATGCATCCCCCAGAAGTTTAAACAGGAATGAATGTGATGTGGTTGAAAGAACTTTCCCATCTTTGTCCTACATTAAGTAGATCAGAGGAATGATAATTTCAAAAAAATCAGAACAGGATTTTTTCTTTAATGCTTAAGTTGGTCCATGGGAGAGTAACCAGGTCCTTAGAAGAATATAAATCAAACAGTCCCAAAGATACAAGCTTGAACTTTACACATCACTGTCAAGAATTTCCATGGGAAACCTTTCAAATTCCTTACCCATTCAGGTACTTCACCCATAACAAACTAAATTTGAAGATAAGTAACCATGAAACTGGTGCTTTCATACAAATATTTAAAAGGAGCTCACTGCACTGAGTAGCAAATAAGAGATGTAGAGAAGATTTCTATAGAAAAAGTAACCTAATTCTAGCCCTACAAATGCAATAAATACTAGGTTATCATATAATACTATGTTATTGCAGAATCTATGTGGTCTTGCAAAAGTGATGCTATTAATCCTTCTTCCCTTCTACCCAAATCAGCCTATTCATTATTGTTACTTAAGATAACTTTTTATTATAGCAAAAAGTGAAAAAGTTAACATTAAAATGTTTTATTTTTTATTTATTTATTAAAACATTTTTATGCCGCCCCATTCGCTGAAGCCTCGGGGAGGCTTACAACAATATTATAACAACAACAATATTGTTGTTATAATAATTTCAAGTCCATGAGGCAAGATGTGCTGCTGGGTAAATTTTGCCCAGACCATAGATCTGATGGCTCTCCAACATTTGGAGTCAAGAAGGAAGCAACTCCAGGTCACACTGGCTAAGGTTGTAGGGAGTTAGACACTAAACATGAACAAAATGATCCAGAAGATAATTTTTCACGGTGTGTCAGATCTACTCAGTCCAACTTTCTGTCTGTACCCATGATAGCGATACTACATAACCTCGCACGTATCCACACTGTCCAGAGATTCTTTCTATAAAAAACTTTAAGACATATAGCAAACTGTCCATTGCTGTTTACCATGAATTATGTTTCTGAGATGTTTACTTCCTGCAACAGTATACATATAGTTCTTGTACAACACTATAACGAAAGGTCACCAATATTTGAATAAACCACAAGCTCAGAGATTTGCAGTATTTAAAGTGTAAAAATGTCATTCATAGACAAGGATTTTCCAGACAGAACTACAGTCTTTCACCCAGGTAACAGTTACACTCTGTATAATAAAAGAGACAGACTATGGCTTTTGCCGGTCCCACTGATAATGAGAAACTTCCCAATATTCAATTGTGGAAACATATGCAATGGTGAGAAGTCTGAGCACTTGATTCTCACAAATGTCCTTAACACAGTTAAGGCCGCTGTCATCCTCCCTCCCTGGACAAAGCTGCTCCTAAAAAGTGAGGAAGTCCTTGGAAAAGAATAAGAATGGTAGTAGCACTGCACGGTCCAGGAGACGTTGAAATCAAGATGTCCCAATCAGCATAAACAAGTGATTTCTCCCCTGCTCTATGTATGCATCATTTATCTGCCTCAGAGGCACAGTCTCATCTGATTGTCAGTTTAATAAGAATGTTTGCTATTAATTCAGCGAGGAGGTACCAAACCATTTGAACACAGCCGTTTCAAACTAAAGTATTAGGAAAGTATTTGGAAGCAGTACAAAACAGCAACAGACCAATGAATTCATATAATTATTGCTCTTTCCTACCAAGAATACGCTGGAAAACTGCAAGAAATCAGAAGAAAATGCTCTTTTAGTCTGTATGCATGTTATAGTAATTGTAACTTAACTAACTGGAAGGACCATTGATATAGAAGTTCCCCAGATGTTTCAAATGTCTTTTCCATACAGAAGCATTATGACTGCAATATATTTGTGCGTATATAATCATGAATAACCATCCAACATCAAGCTGTTTCCAATGCACTGATTTTAAAAATTCCAATGGTATTTTCTTTGTAGCCTAATATCCTATAAATTTAATGGAGCCACAAAATTCTATTATATTCCAGTTTTTATCAAACTCAGGACAGTATAAGAAAAGAATCATTGTGCATCTAAAGAAAAAGAATAAATCAACCTTAGTATACTTTTTCAAAAAGTTAAAAAGATGAACTTGGAAAAGTTACCATTTGAGCTCGGAGATACATCTGAGCCTGGCTTGCAGTGAGACTAGGGGAGGTGCTCCCTAGTAGCATGGTCTGTTGGGTAAGACTGCTGCTGCTAGTGTTGGAGGTCTGTGAGCGGCTTATTAGCTGCGCAGGTGTAGGAGAAGCAGAGAGATTAATCTAAGGAAGCAAAAACAGTATTTTCATTAACTACCCTCATACCACAATTTTAAAGAAAGTCAGGTACAATCCTAGGCAACAGTAAGTCCCACTGATTCTGTGTAAACCTGCAAAAGAGTGCCCAATGTTTGACTTGTGATTGTGCTTTGCAGCAGAGCATCTAGGTTTGGTAAAATCCTAGAACTGAAGCTTTCAAAATTACATTTTCTCCAGTAGCTTTAAGCACTAGTTCATCAAGAAGGCCACTGAATATGGTATGACATTTTTAACCATCTCTAAAATACAGCAGGGGTTGAATCCTATGCAGGTTGAAGCAGGAAAAAAACCTTACAACTCCAAGCATTTCACAGCCATGTTCATAAATTTTGCATTTAACTTCAAAGATACTTGACCATAAACAGGTGTCTCATTTAAATTCTGGAGTTTATATACTTCCTTCTAAAATATTCAGTGATCTTGCAGAAGGTTGTCCTTCTTGGAAATGTCATTATGCTTTACACAGATTACAGTCATACTGTCCAGTTTATTGTTTAAACTCAGCACATTAGCTCCTAGCATTTTCATTCTTGTAAAAGCTGAGTGCATTCTGTTTTGAGCCTCCAACTACTACCATGGAGGATTCTTTTCCTTGAACAGATCTGGCAAAGCCTATACCTAAGTATTTCCCAAAGAGATTCAAGATCTTTATATTAATACACAATATGTAATATTGTGGGTTCAGTAAGGGGCTTTTAAAACAGCATTTTAAGTACACACACAGAGACCAATGTCAAAGAAAAAAAAATACAAGTTTCTGCTCCTTCAGTGCTTTGCGTTAAAAATGTAAATGTGATCATTTATATTTATTTTTCCATGCAAACAATAGGAACATGTTAACTTATAAAAATCTAGGTTGAAAGTATGTGCTTTGTATGGATGCTTACCGAAGTCTCTGACATGCTTGACTGCTGAGTTACACTGCCATTGGGAGATGCACACTGCCTCCCACCTGACAGGTTTGCCTAAATAGTAAGCACATTAGTCAAATGAGTCATTTACACAGCAATAAAATGTATATAAGTAATATTGGATATGATATATTGAATGTTTAACTCAACAGTATTCACTAGGTAGCCCAATGACCACATGAAACCCACAATGGGTTCTCTATTGACCCCAGTATCCTCAACCCTGCAACCTCTTCACCCCAGTTTATGGTTTCATAGTACAAAATAACCATTCCTGTATCAAGTAACAACCTGTCTAGCCTAGCAATGATTCCCATGGTATACCCAGAACACCCTGATGGACCTTATCTTGGGTCAAATTACAGGCCACTACATTTCTCCATAAAAGTTGAACCAATTCTTAAAACATAACAGCTCTATTTTTCTTAACATGTTCTTGGGCAACAGATGAATAAAAAGCAATTTAGGAGGCACTGATTTGGCTTGAGGTTGCCAGCTCTCCATCCCTTCTCACTCTCTGATTGTAAACTTTTGAATATGTCAAATGCACATTTTTCATTTATTCACAGATGTTCTGCTATTCTTCTCTCCTGCTCACCCACAGCCAAGGGCCTGCACAAGGGGGAAAAAACCCCAATCCCCCATTTACCCAAGTATAGGCTACTGTAAGGTTATAAACAGCATCCATAGATCCTAAGGAGTAACTGAACCTGCACATGAGACAAACTTCCTGACAGAAGTCTCAGCATATTATGAAATTAAGCATTATACCCTGGGGGATTATGGTTTTTTCAAAATCAGCAATTATTCTGTATATCCAAGCATATACAATTTGGGCTGATATTCAAAACTTTGAAAGAACTACATTAAAGTTTCTAAAATACAATATTCAAAATTGCTTCAATTCATCTGTAATGAACTGTGCATGTTTACTGGTAGGACTCAAATAAGAATGGTTTCTACTACAATATGTACCAGTGGTCTTTCTAATATTTTGGTGCTATTATGCAATATATTGGCGTATAAGATAACCCTTGAAACTGAAAATAGCAAAGCAAAAATTGGGGGTCATCTTATACACCTGTTATATTACAAACATCAGAAAAGCAGTCCAAAATATTGACCTTGTGTTATACGCAAGTCATATTATACACTGATCTATATGGTGTTTGTGAAGGAAAATGCCTTCTTTTTAATTGTTGGTTTTAAACAAACATAGCAAAATCATTTGAAAATTGTTTTACACTATAGAAGTGAAATGAAGAACTGTATTTTTAATTATAAATGGGTTTTATTTATTACATACTAGACTGCAGCATGACCATTCTAGTCTACTTAATTGGTTGTATTAGTATAATTCAATTCTATAAAATTATTTTGTAAATATATATTACTTGACAATTTAAACAGTTCTTAAATACCACATACATACGACAAAATATTTGAGGCATGAAGCAAATACTATTTTATTCAACCAGTCATTTTAAACACTTTGATCCCTTTTAAACTCAGCCAAAATTAGGGGGAACAGTAAGGCAGACTAACTGTGGTTTATCCTATCCAAGTTCCATTCCCTTGTTGAGGTGCTCCATTCAGCAGTCTTCAGGGTGATCTAGCATGGTGTTGGGAATCTCCTAAACTGGTGGTGTTAGTGGCTTCATCATTACATAGAGATTGCCTTACTGGAAGTGGCTCAGGACTTGATATTATTATCTGAGGATTTGGAGCGTACCAGTGACTCACAACTCCATTTCTCCTCTATCGCTAACAAGAACAAAACTGTTGATGTTTTGAATTGTACCTGAAGAGAGTAATAAGCTGGATGAGGCCCAATAACTGAGGCTTTATCCAGAATCCATCAAAAAGAGGCATGACTCACTGGAGAAGACAATAATGGTAGGTAGAATTGAAGGCAGAAGAGGGAGACCAAATATGAGATGGATCAATTTCATGAGAAAGTTACAACTGTGAGTTTACAGGAGCTGAACAGAACTGTCAAGGACAGAAACATTTTGGAGGTATACATTCATAGGGTCACCATAAGTCAGAGATGACTTAATATCATGTAACTACCACCACCACCTGGACAAGACACAGGTGTTCCTGCTCAGGAGACAAAATCTGAAACAGAACTTCAGTTTCAGATAGGATATTGCTCCTCTTGAGGAATCAGGATTGATTTAGGTAAATGATCCTGGATTCAGCCTTGCTCCTGGATGCTCAGGTACATACAATAACCAGGAGTGTCTTCTCTCAGGTTAGGCTGATGTACCAACTACACTTGTTCTGAATAAGTCAAATGAAAATACAGTAACACACACCTTAAGATACTTCTAGACTTGATCTTCACAATACACTCTCTTTTTGACTGGGCCACAAGCATGTCAGTGAGCATTTTCCAATGGGATCATGTTACACTTATCCTGCAATACCTGCACTGGCAGCCAATCTGTTTCTGGGTGCAATGCAATGTACTAGTCAGTTTGAAGTCCTAAACAGGGTGTCTGAAGTCAGAATTAATGATCTGCAGTAGTAATTTGATTATTTCCAAAGTAAAGATTGAACTGGCTTAGTCTCCAGTTCCTAACGGGAGGTTATTCCTTCTTCTTTACAACAACAAGCCATAAAATTGAAGATTTAAATTCCCTTTACACAATAACAAAACATTAGTTGGAAATTCAATGATCTATAAGGAAATACTGCCTAGCTTGCCTAAGTTTATCTAGGTAGAATTCCTTATTTATTAGGTTTACAGCCAGCTTTTTTTCTTACAGCAAACTCAGAGTGGCTTACATAGTTCTCCTCCTCCTCCTCTCAATCTTACCCCACAACAATCATCCAGTTGGCTCCATGGCTGAGCAGTGACTAGAAGCCAGACTGCCTGAGTCCCACTCCTGCGCTCTCAACTACTACCACACACTGGCTCTCTGTATGTTGTAGCTGATAGCCAGTGTGCAGTATAAAAAGAGGTTGGAAGCCACTTATTAAGATAAAACACAACTGAATTATATGTTTGGTAGAATTTAGGATTAATTTCTAGATTATTCTTTTCTAACCTATCCTAGTCTCACCTGTGGAACACTGGCCAGACTCTGGAACTGAGCACTGCTCAAATGCTGCTGTTGCAAAGCAGCAGTTTGTAACATTAGATGTTGCTGCTGAGCGGCATACATCTGCTGCAGGTATTGTGCCGCTGAGCTAGGGGGACGATGCAA
Organism: Varanus komodoensis; assembly: GCF_004798865.1. Lineage (NCBI taxonomy): Eukaryota > Metazoa > Chordata > Lepidosauria > Squamata > Varanidae > Varanus > Varanus komodoensis. The sequence continues at coordinate 8,677,370 of NW_025335727.1, read as the reverse complement.
GGCCTGCTGAATAACCTGTAGATTTTAAAATAACATTATTAGAATGGCAGAAATAACAATTCTTAATAGTAAGATCACATCACTCATTCAAGCATCATCACAGCTTGTAGTTCCCAGTAACTGCACCACATCCCCAGCTTATTTGCCATTATCATTCTAATTGCTTTGGACAAAGTATTTAATATGATTTTGAAAATACTGTTCTCACTGCTACCTGTATGATCAACCAGTAAACACAAGCCTACATATGCAAGGTTAAAGTTTACTAAGAAAAAGTATATGGGGAAAAGCAGGCAATCAGCAATTACCATATCATTGTGAAGCTCACCATTCTTGATCTGGACAATGCAATCAGGTTCTCAGCACTCTGCTTAACAATTAGTCTAGCAGTCAAGAGCCCATAGACAGTTTCTCTCAATAAATATATTGTACAAATATTAACATGCTGCAAAGCCCCACTCTGTACTGACAAACATTCCAATCATGAGCATGCAACAGTTAAACACAGATTAATTAAGTTTTAGGTTCCGTATTATCCTACAGTTTTGAAAAGGAACAGAGAAAAAGGAGTAGAAGTAGGATCAAAGAGGAATCACCATCTGGGAGTGGAGGACAGTGGGATAGGGACAAATGTAGAAGGAAGCAGAGAAAATAGAGAGGGGATGCCACAGGAATAAGACAAAGAATCAAAGAGCTGGGGTGGAGTGAGGACTAGAAATGACGCATGAAAGAGGAACTGGCACAACACTAAGTAATTCACTACTATACTTTTTCCTAGCCTTGCTTTTTCCAAGGGCAGGATTTGCAGACAGTGCTGGAATTTAACCATTGTGCAAGAACAGATGCAAGTAGCTACAACCTTTTCCTGCAAAAAGCAGTTTTACCATACCCTCTAAAATCACTGCCTCCTGTAATAACTTGTAATCACAGCCATTTATTGCTGTGTTTGCAACCTCCTGTATCATCATCTTTTGCTTTTTTTATTTTCAACATCTGTCTTTCTCAGCAGCATACAGCCAATCACATACTTGTACAGCATGTCGATCGGAGCCACTATAGACAGATATCTGAGGTGGCTGCGTACGGGAGGGGGAAGAAGTTGTAGCAACGGTTGTTGTGCATGTGGAAGATGTTGTTGTGCTTGGCTCATTCTCCATAGCTGTGGAATGATACTTCCACCTGTTGAAGAAAAACAACAACAATGGTTCAAACATAGGACATATTCCATTGGTTAGAATCTAAAGAGTCACACACAAACTGGTTTGATCCTAAGGTGAAATATAAGTTTAAATCCCAGACTACCCAAGAATGCAAGTCCCAATCTTTCACTTGCACATCGGCAGATCATGAACACACCAAGGATTCCAAGACTATTGTAGATCTTGCTTCAAAGTTAAAGGGCATCCACTTTAGCAAGGATTTCAATCTGGGTTTCAGAGTCTAATGGCACAAACTTACACGTTTTTTTCAAAGGTAAAGATTAATGTGTTCAACTTACTCCAAGATTAAGTATGCATAGAATTGCAACATAAATCCAAAACAATCTAGCCATACCACCATACTGGCCCCCAGGTCATCACTGTTCAGCTGACCATTGTATGTGCTTTCGGTTTACAAGATGAAATCATCAGTTGCACATGGCAGGACCTTTACAGTACTTGTCCTAAGTCTGTGAAGCGACCTCTTCAGTGAGCTCAAAAACAAATTTCCTTTCATGGCATTCTGAAAGGGGCACAAAATTAATCTCAGTTGCCTTTACAGTGGTACCTTGGCTCACGAACTTAATGCATTCCAGGACTCTGGTCGTGAGCCAAGTCAAATTTTCCTATAAGGGTCAATGAAAATAAGGTTAATCCATTCTGCAACTATATTTTTTTACTCACAAAAATTTGAAGCAAAGTGACAAAGAATGTGCATGATCACGGGCGCGCTCTTGCAGGAAAGACGGGAGCAATCTCGGCCATCTCCCCACCCCCAAACCAGCACGATCGCAGCCATCCTCCTACCCCCGAGTGGGGAGATGGCCACGATCACAGTCGCGTTCGTGCAGGGAAGTCCTGCGTGATCACGGCGATGCTGTGCTGTGCCGCACCCGTCTTTCCTGCAGGAGGAATGGCTGTGATAGTGCTGCTTCTGGGTGCAGCGGGAGGACGGCCAAGATTGCACCGTCTTTCCTGCAGGAGCGCGCCCGTGCCAGGATTTCTTTGAGAAGCATCAACCAAACATAACTGTAATGAACAGTGTTGAATCTGATGAATGATAATGTGGTCTCTCATTTCTGGAGGGTTATGCAAGCACAGGAAAAAACAAGTGACTATAGACAGATTTTTCACCAAAATTGACCCTGCAGCTAAGAGACAACGAATAGAGGAAACCCCTGAAAGAGAGCTCCCCAATGTCCTTATGGAGGGGGACTCTCCCTCAAAACAATAACCTCCCCCCCACCTAGGTTAGTGTTCTCCACTGTACAGTGTACTGTACTTTGTTACTCTGTTCTTCTTTGTCACTTTGTTTCTGATTTAAAAAAAATAGTTACAGCACGGATGAACCTTATTTACATTGAACCTTATGGGGAAATTTGACTTGGCTCACAACCAAAAATTGGCTCACAACCACATTTGGAGGGGCCAGAATGGATAAACCTTATTTAATACACTGAATCTTATGGGGAAATTTGACTTGTGTCACAACCAATTTGGGTCACAACCAGAGTCGTGGAACAGATTAAATTGGTGAGCCAAGGTACCACTGTAATTGGAATGTAGTTTTAATGTGGGATGCTTTATTGAATCATATTAGCAGCATATAATACTTTTGGAGACTACAATCCAATTTAGAAGAGCATTTTAGTTCTGCAATATGAACTAGAAATTCTTAAAATGAATGCATAAAACACTCAACATTTGCATGGTACTTTCAACAGTTCAAAGTATTTTCCACGCATTATTGAGTTGCAGTCCTCACAGTCCTGTAAACTGAGATTTGAATACTGCCTAAGTAGAGAAGCACAGTCTCTTAGGACACATTCTACGCATGTCTACACAGGAAAAGTCATACAATGCCAGTATTCTCAGCTAGCATAGTCAAGCCAGCATACTGTCTAACCCTATACATCAAGAGTGGGCAACCTGCCTCCATATGCTGGACTCTTAAGACCCACAGAAACAGTCAGAATGGTGATGGGCTGCAAGAGCCTGAGCCCCAAACACCTGGAGCCCCACATGTTGCCCACCTCAGTTACACCGACTTGTTGGGACAAAAGTGCGTTAAATTCATGGGCGCCTGCTTCTGAATAGATGTGCATAAGCTTGCACCGTTGGCCACTCCACTATGTAAGTTTCTAAATGAGTAGTAGTATTTGTTGCAGCAAGAGCAGTTGCAGGTTTTGTCGCACCCTAACGGCCAACGCGTCTCATTGTGGCATCCACTTTCCTGGGCTACAGCCTACTTCATCAGCCCAAACTCCTGAAACCCCAAACCACAAGGCTCTCGGTTGTTGCAGCTGCAGCAAGCGTTCTCACAACCACTCAGAACGTGCTTAAGAATACTATAAATGAACTCATGAACTGCGCAACAGGCACAAAATCAACCGTTACAATTCAGCGTCTAGAGAGACAGGTAATGAGCGCGGCGGCGATGACAGTCTACCCCTGCCGAATCTCTGCCTGTCCCACGTTTCATTTATTTTGCCGGGAGAGGAAAGCAAAACACACTCTAGACCGGCGGCTGGGAGAAAACGGGTATGCCTCTGACAGGGACGGCCACGGCCATCCAGGGACCAGCTTCCCGCACCCAGCCTTCGCGCAGGGGCGCTCCACGGCAGGCACCCTGCTGCCCGCCAGAGGAGGCAGATGCCGAGGAACACCGGCGGTGCCTGGGCCCACTGCCTTCCCGGGTTGCCAACTGACAAAAGATCGCCCCGGGGGAAGACTCGACCCCCAGGACCAGCGCCCGCGAGCGCCGGAGGGAACGCACGGCAGCGCCCCCGCGGCCGCCGGCCCTTTCCTCTGCCCTCCTCCGCGCGCAACGCATCCCCCTCAGCGAGAGAGAAAACGCACCCGCTCAGCGTACAAATCGCTCACTCCGCTTCCGCCATGTTCTCGCCTCCCTCACAGGGAGGCACCGCGCACGCGCCTCGCAGCCCGGAGGTCGGCCGACCTCCCCCACCCGGAAGAGGTCACGTGCGATCCCGTCGCTCCCGCGCTTTAGCTCCTAGCTGCTGCAGCTTTCTGCGGTTCGGTTTGCGAGCGCCAACCTCGGGCAAAGCAAGGTGTTTCTTAAATAAAATACGTTAATATAGGCACGGGCTGTTCCTCTGTGTAAATGTTCTTTTTTTTTCTTTCCAGAAGAAACTAAGTCTGTAGTTCCAATTTTCAGAGCATTCCACCGAGCAAGCTCCATCATTTTCAGCTTCTCATTACTCCGAGGCGTAACGTCGGCAGGTCCCATTTATGTAAACCAGGTGATTCCTACACCGAGTGATACCTTTATTAAGCCATCTTAAAAGATGACATAAGATATGCAAGCTTTGGAGAACTTCTGATCTCTTTAAGGCGCAATACTAGGCATGTTGAGACAGAAAAAAAGCCGAAGCCAAATTGAGCTCTTGATGGGTAAGAATGCTAAGTTAAAAAACTGGAAGTTATAAGGCGTTTTCCCCCCTGAGTAACTATGCATAGGATTGCGCCCTTAAACATTTTAATTTTTGTGATCTTTTGAGTCGATCTAATAAAGGCATTACTGAATATGGATGTTGGAATCTTCCTTCGATGTGGTTGCCTTCAGTTTTGGGTATGTGTTAGATGAAGCAATCTCTGTAACAAGGCTAAACGTGTTTAGACACACTCAAGTTGTATGTTTCGTATTCCCGTTTACGTCGTCTACGCATCGCAGAGTAATCTCTGCCAAGACATCAAACCAGTGCTCTGTCGGACGATTTGCTGTCTTTGGAAACTACGCGTCCCAAAATTCTCCGCGTTCCCCGGTATTTCTGGAACTTGCAGTCTTCGCGCTCCATGAAGGCGTTGGCCTGTATTAACATAGCATAAGTCTACACATAAAGCCGCGATTGAATTGCGGGTGGTGGTGATGAAAAATCAACGGCGGTAGATGCAACATGTAGAAGTCTTTCGTCCCCATTGGACTCTAAGACGGGGTAGAAGGAATATTCCTTGTGTGTAGTACAATCCCTTCATCAAGAACAAGTGAAGCTGGGAAAAAGGGAGGTTGCTGCTGGAGATGATAGTAAGTTAGTCAGCGATTTATTCATTTTCCGAAACTTATGAATTGGCTCTGTTTCAGTATCTTAAAAAAAATGCACGTGCCTCTCTATACCTGCTCTTTCTACCCGAAACGGCTTCTCGTTTGCACGCATACGAGCGTCACCTCCCTATAAATCTGCGAAGTGGGTTATTCCCGGTTCCTTCAAGTCGTGTTCCCCTCTCCCGGCTCTCCCTCACTTCCGTTCGAGGACTTCGGCGCGTCCCCGGGGGGCGGGGCGGGGCAAGCATGGCATAGACAAGGAGCCTCGCACACTCACCTGCGCGTGCGCGCAGTTGGGCGGGGGCGGCGGCGCCGGGGGCGGCTGGCGGGTCGCGCGCTCGCTTCGAGCCGCGGAGGGCGGAGTGGCGGGAGCGGAGCGCCCGTTCGCGCGACGCCTCGTCTCTCCTTCCTTGTGCCCAAGGGACGAGCGGGAGGCGGTGAGCGCGCGCGGCTCGCTCCCTTCCCACCGCCGCTAGCAGCACCGCCACCCCCTTCCGCAGCTCCGGGGTGGGGCCGGGCAAGGCAAGGGGGCGATGCCGACTCAGCGCGAGAGCGGCAGCAACAGCGGCGTCGGCAGCATGTCTCACCCTGGCCTGGGAGGCGGCGGCGGCGGCGGCGGAGGAAGCGGCGGCAGCGTCGGCGGTCTTGGGGGCCCTGGCGGCGACAGCGCCCATCAGGTCCGCGTGAAGGCTTACTACAAAGGGTGAGTGGCCGGCTTGGAAGAGGGGAGTGGCCGTGGGGGTGGGGGGAGAAGCGCGAAGAGGAGGAGGAGGATGGGGCCGGCGCGGGTGACTGGTTGCATGGGTGGTCTAGAGGGGCTGCTGCTTCTCAAATAATGCGGGACTCACTCGGAAGAAATCCGCTGTCGGTTCGAAATAAGCAAAAGGAAGCTCAGTTTCATACGACGGGTGGTTAGCCCGTGGTATTCACTGCCACAAGATGCGGTGATGCGCCCTGGCTGGCCTTAACTATCTTGCCACTTACTAAAGTGTGATAGGTAAAACCCCCGTGTTAGGAGGCACTCTGTCTCTGGGTACTCTGGGTTCTAGGGGAGGCAATGGAGTGTCTTTCTGCGCTGGTCTCAAGTGTTGAACTAGCTGCTCTTGGTTGAAGATGACGCTTTGAGTAGGAAGTGTGGAAATGGTGCATTCTGACCTTGAGAAGGAAAGGAGTAGGGTGCAGGTGCTAGGGCTATTTCTTAGAGAGCTGCAAACTTAGCGGTCAGGCATGGATAAATTATAAAAGCAATACCGGTGAGATAAATCTGCCAAGTTCATAGGAGAAAGGTTTAGGTTGCTACTGGAGTGGCTTGTTGGTATGGTGGGCCTTATCCTTTGGGTAGTTATGGGAGGCAGATGGTTCTGTGCAATGGGTCTGGGCTTTGGCATTTTAAACACATGGTAGTTAAGGCTTTCCCACCAATCCCAAAGAAAGACTAATGGGGAAGGCAAGATTAACTGCTCTTTGCTTGAGTGATCCAATAGGGTGGGAGCTTAGTCAGGTGAATGCTTTTGGTGAGGAAAATAGCCTTGCTGTGAACTATGAGAGGAAGAAAAATGTCTGTGGGATGCAGATTGTCAAAGGAATGCTGTTGGGAGGGATCCATGAGTAGGAGGATTGTTCGTAGAGCGAGGCAAGCATGCATACAGAATTTCAGAAATGAAACACAGTGAAGCAGTGGAACTTCCTGAAAGTGTGGAAGGGCTAAAGGCTGGATTTCCTCTTGAGGATAAGGGGTGTTGCATATGGACTGATTTACATAGAAGAATCCCTAGCAAATCCCCGGTGCAGTATTTTGTGCTTCTTTGCTTGTGCTTCTATACCAGTTGTATATGATAGTGTGGATTCACCTTGTTAGATGTGGTAGTGCAGGATCTCAAGCATCCCAAGCCTGTTCCAATTTCCCCTTTTTCTTTTAGTATAGACCCTTTCCTAGAGCTATGGCAGTTTTAAGGATTAGCAAAAAATAAATGTAGTAGGTAAGTGAATTGTGTCTTGAAAATGGGCATAAAGGAATTACCAAGATATTTTGAATGGGTGTGCTCAAGGTGAGGTTGAATAAAGTTCTTTGAATTGTGGATGCTGAGCAAAATTAAGAAAGGTATGACTAGGAGAAGGGATATCTGCCCTTTTCCTTGACAAATGAATTTTTGAACTCCTCTTACTGGAATTCTGTTAGAATTTTCTGCAATGCTAGTAACAAAGATGTTGTGACAGTAGAGAGATGCCCGTAACAGTATATTGCAAAGACTGCAGAAGTGAGTTGCTGGGCAGGGATGCGGTTCTGTGGGTGGGGTGTGACCACAGATTACTTGTAGAATGTGATTATAGCATGCTCGAAGTTGTTGAGCTACTTTTGCCTTGTATATTACTTTTTCTCCTACCATTTACACCTAAAGGTGGAAAAGAAGGGAGCTGGTGTTTTTTTTGAATGTGGCTGATTTGTCTGCTCTCACTATAGCAAAGGAGTCTTTATCATTTTGGGTAGGTAGAAAGATTTTGCTTTCAACTTAACAAGTGGTCTTTTTATATTACATATGTGTGTGTGGATAGACTTTATTTCATACCATGGGGCCATTCGAAGTAAAATATAATTGTACTTAATATCATGGTTTTCTTTTACCTGTTAGCAATCTGGACCTGGTGTGTTGTTGGGTTATCTCTGGGTATAAGGAATAAACAATCTGGAGTTTCTAGATTTGGTTTGAATATCATGATATCCCAGGAACACGGCATTCCTGGGCGGGTAGCTGAAAGTGGAAGCAACAAGTAGTGGAGGAAGCAGCTTGCTCGTTTTCAGTCGGCTGTAGCAGCTCTTGGGTTAAACACCCACGGTTTTACTATTGTGTGCAGTTCTGATCTGTTTTATCTAGCAGACAGTGACTGCATTTGCGCATCACACTACACCCTGTGAATAAGACATGGTGGGTTGGTTATTTGTGGAACAACCCATAGTGTGCCTGGCGGACAATTAGATTCACTGTGGATTGTACTTGCCTTCCTTCCCCCTTGGTCCTTGAGCTGACATCAGGGTGTCCTTCATGGAATCCTATTTGTCTTCCAGTTCCTGCTCCAGTGGCTACTCTTTTTAGTCACTTAAATATTTATTTACAGAGTCCCCAAACATATGTAGTTGGAGTTGTGAGTTTGCTTGTTTTTGGCTACTGCATTCGAAACATTTTGTTGGTCTTTCGCAGATTTCTTTCTTTCTTTAAAACTTTGATATGCCATCCTTTATATATGACATCTCAGGATGGCTTACAACAATGCATGCTTATGTCTTTTTCCAATAGGCAGTAGCCTTGCCTGGTCAACATCCTTATTTATGTCAGCTGTCAAAGGGAGCAGTGAAATGCAGTAGGGTATCATCAACTGAAAAATCACAGAGGAAGGAGGAGAAGATAGGTGCAGCAAAGCTCTAATTAGTAACTTGTTTGGGGATTTCTAGGGCAACCCATGTACATGTCCTTTCTAATTAAATATTAAGTCTTTGCAACTAACAACAACTTTTATTTGATGCTACTACTAGTTTGTATGGGTATTTGATATTCAGTGCTGTTGATTTTAAAATCTCAAATAAGAATTCTAAACTTATTTCATTTATTTAACCCACATTCATTCTCTCTCTCTCTGTCCCTCAAGACATTGCAGAGCAAAAACCCACAAAATGTCTGGGAGAGCACTGGAAGAATGATCCAGTTTGCACAGAACTACCCATGGGTTAAAGTATGGTTAGTTGGGGCCATGTGGGAGTGAGTTACTTCCCACATCTGCCTGCCATTTCAGATTTAGTGAATGATGTATTCCTGGGTTGTGCTCCATGACGCAACACTGATTGTTGAGAGAGTAAACACCAAGTTTTAATGCATGGCTTGTACTTGGGTTAAAACTGTTTTTCTTCTGAGGGAAAATACTGAGTGATTGGGAGGTTGTGTATTTGCTTCTGTGCAGTGCTTACTCCATAAGATTTACAGACTTTATGAACAATCCTTGCCCACAAACCAGATTGTTGTTTGGTATCATTTTCAAATGGAGAAGTTCTGAAGTAGTCAGTAGGTTAATTAATACAATAGAGTTCTGTGGTATTCTGTTAACTTTTACCTAAAAATGTTAATTAAGTCTGCAGCTCATTGCTACATCTGGAGCTAAAATGAGTCACAGAGGGAGTTGGTTCATGATCTTGGCATGGGCAGATTAGTTAAGAATTATTTCAGTTGCAACAAAAATGGTCAAACTTGTGCTATTGGACAAGATGTCCTCTTATCTTTACACCCCCCCCCCCACCACACACTGCTCTGCCCCAGTACCTATCATTTTCTAGTTGTGGAAGTTCTGAGACTTAAGTGTTCAACTTGCATAGGGCACAGTACTGCACGTGTTTAGATAGAAAAAGTTCCTACAAGTCCCATTATCTCTATGGTTGTTGATGCATTCTGGAAATTGTGGGTCTCCCATTGGTCTAACTTTGCATAGAATTGTACCCTTATGGGTAAGTAGATATGTGAGAGAGTGTAGTGAGAAGTCAAACAAATCTTAAGTTCACAATTTCTAAGTGGATTAGTTTTTAATCTATTTCTTGCAAGATGCTAAACCAGCATATAAGTAAACTCAGTAAAACAGATAAAAGCAATAAAATATTACATGTGATATAATATGGAATCATACCCAAAACCCAATTAAAAAGGTGTACTTTGGTCAGTGTGAAAGCATTCCTGTTCAGAAAATTATAGGAATTTAAAAATTAAACTTTTGAGTTAATTCAGGGTCTTAAGCTGCTTTGATCTTAAAATAGTCCAGCCTTTTGTAAATGCATTTTATTGTATTGTGTGGGAGGAAACCCTGTATTAAAGCTGACATATTTTTAACCTTTGAAAGGTCCCATAGTGGTATCTAACCAGAACTGGTGACTTAAAGTTGTTTTTTCTTCTGGAAGCATTGCCTCCCATTTTCACTTCTTTTGTCATGTCACAAAAGATTGTAAATCTGTGGGTACAACCTTACTTTATATTTATTTAACACTCTAATAGGCATTTTTTAACTGGAAGAAGAATGAACAGGTATAAAAGCCAGCTGTTTCAGTAAATGTTTAGTGGAAATATGAGGAGAAAATTCCATTCCCTATCCACTACTTAGGTCATGAGAAGAAAAGGTTTGTAAAAGCAGATTAAACTTTTGTCTCAGAATAATTATGAAATGTATTGAACGTAATGGAGGTTTTCAAGTTCATTAAGGCACCCTACAAAAATAAGAGTGCTGCTTTGTACCTATAAATGTTATAAAACGATGATGGGCTTCTTAAGGTTTTAAGATATTTTTAGTGATCCAGATTATAAACTCTGTGTTGAAATAAGGCTATGCAATAACTTTGGCAGTTACCTTTTGATCATGCTATGCCAAAAACAGGTATTTCACTTTTTGCAGTGAGGAGATTTAAAGTGCTCTAACTATAGCTAAGGAATGAATCCTATCCATCTATAGAAAGAATTTTGGGAATTGTTGGATTTTCTGAGCATGTTGGATGTTGTAGAATTTTTTTCCATGCACAATTTTGCCTTTACAGGGAGGTTTTCCAGCTTAATGAAAGAGTTTGGTTACAGTCTGATGTGTTCTATTGTGAGAGGGCCTGCCCACTCCCAAAATTTTGCCTAGTTACATGTTTACAACAACAGGCATGCATGCTGGCACAAAATGTAGCTGAAAGGCTAACAATTACTGATGCTTTAGAATTCTGCCCTTTTTGTATGATCTTCCTTCCCTCACTAAGTCTCTACAATTTTTCTAACTTTAAAGCTTTGAAAGCTCCCATTCCTGAATTTATCATCCCAAGAAAAATGTAAAATTTGGAGATTTGTATGCCTTAATTTATATTTTGATTTATATTTGTCTTACTGCGCTAGGTTCTATTGACTACTTGTGCACTACCTTGTGAAGGCTTTTAAGTTCTCGAAGGCAGTTTTAAAAATCTGTTGCTCAATATAGAGAAAGCGGTTACCTTTAGAGTAGGAGAGCAGAATGTCACCAAAGAGGGATTTTTTTCCTGAAGGAAACACCTATACTAAGATGGTTCTTAATGGTCTCCACACAGCACAAATATGGGCTTTGCATCTGCATGGAGGCTGTTGTTGGGAAGATTCTATAGCTACACATTCATACTGGGCTATGCAAATTTGTCTTTGGTAGTAGCAGTTGCTTGTCTTACTCCGGGCACCTTCTTGTCTTCTCCCACCGGTTTTTTTCCTAGCCTGCTTCTATTGGAAAAGACCTATCTTTTTCTAATTTAGAGGCTAAATTATGAACATAGCTTAATGATGTTGGAAAACAGAGTGAGGTGTTCTAGCAGACTTGCCTAGTGTCTCGCAAGTGTTGTGATTTGGGGGTGGATCTTGTGCTATGTTCCAGAATATGTATTTTGCTGAAGCTTTGCATGAATCATGTTATACAAGTACTGATAACAGTAATTGTAACAAATACTTTGAATTCTGCAAAAGATGTCCTTGGAGGTTTAATGTGGGGTTGATTTGTTATGGATGTGTTTTTTAATGCAATGTACAGCTGATAAGTGGAACAAAGAACTGTGGAGAAAGCAACCGTATTTTTGTTGCAGAGATATTTTATTGCCTGTTTGCTTGGATTTTGAATAACTGAGTAGGTCTGGCATATGGGTATGACATAAATAGGACAGATCTCAGTTTCTAATCCATTTTTATCATGGTGATTTTAATAATCAAAGTAGAGAAATGTCATCATACCTAGGAGAATTCTATCTCTTCCAAAATGCATCCCTCTTGTTACACATAGCTTTAAACTAATGGCAATGATTAAAATACCTGTCATTGTTACTAGTAAGAATTGAATAGTGGGTAATTTTTATTATTATTTTTTTACAGATTTTGTCTTTCTGATTTTATAATTTTGTAGGTTCTGATGAACCAGAGAATAAGAATAGGAAATTAATGTCATTATGAGCACTTGTGAAGGTTAAATAGATATTCTTGCACAAATAGAATGATCCATGTGGAAGAGTCAAAGGGAATTCAGGTGTTGCTTTTTCTTCTAATTTGTATTAAGTAATTTCAAAACTCAGATGTAATTATTAAGTATTTGGTTTCATTTTATCTTGTCTATTTTAGTGGACCTATTTGTACAACATAACAGCATACCATGGGTTGCTTAACCCATATTGAAATTGCTAATGAGTAGCAAATACAGATTTGGCCAATCAAAAACTACATGCTCCTTGGGCAATGCAGCCTCCAGCCCTCCCCTCAGGTACTTTGCCAGTACACATTCTTTCAGCGAATGGTATTCAGTGATAATCAAAATTGTCTGGGGTAAATATAGAAATTTGGCACAACAAGGGAAATAGATCAAAAAATCTTGGCAGGGAGAACCACTTTAAGTTCAAAAAAGAAAAAAGTTGCAACATATCCTTTGTGGATGTATTTATTTATTTAGGAAATGTGTAGGCCGTCCATCACAGTCGTCTCTGGACAGCTTACAACATTACTTCAAATCCTAAATAAAATAAACTATTCCGCAACTGAGCATAAAACCAATCTATTTCAAATAAATTAAATTAATCTAATCTAATTAAAATTACTTTATGTTAAAATATTGGTCAAATAAAAAGGTCTTGACCTGGCGCCAAAAAGCATATAATGACGGCACCAGGCGGACATCTCTAGGGAGCGCATTCCATAGTTGGGGCGCCACCGCAGAGAAAGCTGTCCTCCGAGTACTCTGTCTGCTGACCTCTTTCAAAGAGGGTTCCCGGAGGAGGGCCTCTGCTGCCGATCTTAGGGGGCGGGAGGGCATATAGGGAAAAAGGCGTTCCTTTAGGGATCCTGGTCCCAAGCCATTTAGGCTTTATAGGTAATAACCAGCGCCTTGAATTGAGCCCGGACTCAATGAGAAGCCAGTGGAGCTGATAGAGGACTGGAGTTATGTGAGAATAACGACCAGTCCCGAACAACATCCTGTCCCTGTTAGATGGAAAGACTGATTAAACACACACAAGCACGCACTTGTGCTATGTACCTGTGTTTTCTTAGTGGTCCCTTTAACTATGAAGAAATGTATAAAAATAAGGTTTTCATCGATGTACTGTATGATGCATATACACCCAGTCCCTCGGTTATGAATGTCCAAGTTAAGAACAAGCAAACCCCGAAGTCCCACCTTCTCGGAGTAGCAAGCAGGTGCCCACTGATGGTGAGCGCTGGGTGGCAAGGAGAGGAAGGAAGGGAAGAAGATGAAGAGAAGGAAAGCAGGGAAGGGAAAAAGGAGGGGAGAAGTGATGACCAGTGCCAGTGAGCAGCAAAAGAACTAGAATACAACTCCAGTGGTAACAGCCCCCGCCCCCCAGCAGCAGCACGATCAAACCCTGATACTCCAGTCCCACTATCTTCCTCTCCAACACCAGTCCCATCTCCATCATTATCCAGTTAATATTAGACTTAATGTTAGCTCAAGAAGTGTTAACCTTTAATAACCTTTTAACTATTTTCTCTATCTTTCTATATAAACTCTTTTAAGAACTGTACTGCAAAGAACTGTAAAAATCATGGACACACAAATATTAGAGCTGACATTTAAAAATGAGAATCCTTTTTCTGTTCTATACAGGCCTGGCACTTACCAATTGCAATAGTGTATCAGGTCTGGCACTGAGAGCAGGACTGATGCTTTCATCAGCATGATGTTAAGAAAAGTGTATTTGAATGTACAGGTAATGAAATGCATGTGCATTAACCAATAAAAGCAATAGAGTTTATACAATACAAATAAATATTCCATTCTAAAAGTAATAAACTTTTAATTGGATTCTTTCCAGGGATATTATGATAACCTATTTTGAACCTTCCATCTCCTTTGAGGGACTGTGTAATGAAGTTCGAGATATGTGTGCCTTTGATAATGAGCAGCTTTTCACCATGAAATGGATTGATGAAGAAGGTAAGCTAACAGAAGACAGAATTACTTCATTGATTTCTAGTATTTTCCATCTCGGCTTCTCCTTTCAAAGCTCAAATGGCAAGCATCGTTTCTTCTATGTTCTTTATTTGCTTGTATAGATGGATTGAAATTCCTAATATGGTGGGCATCACATTCTCTGAAGCAATCAGTTTGAACTGCTTCATTTTCCATGACAGTTGCAGAACATTCATACTATAAATACAGAGAAAAAAATGTGTTATATTTTGGTAAAAGTCAAAAGTTTAATGCTTCTCTGATCTTTTGGTCAGTTAATTGCATGTGTTTCTCTAGCTCATTTTGTTCAAATTATATGGAAAATAAATAGGAGGAAAGCTGATAGCTCCCCATATGTTTTGCAGAAGCGTTTGCTATTTCTGTCATGTATTTTTGCCTGCTCTTGCATTTTCTAGAACTGCCTTTTGGAAAAGTAGATCTCTTATGCTTCTACAATGACAAGTATTTTACCTGCAGAGGAAAAGTTGTGTTTTGGTCAGTAAGTCAAATAAGATCATTAGTTCAAGCTGCTGCTGCTGCTGTGTGCTACAATTAAGTGAGGGAAGGTGAGGGAAGTTTTAGTATTAAAACTTGAGGTAGAAAACAAATGCAAATAAAACAATTGGACTGGAAAGTGGCAAGACGAGTTCCATGTTATACCAGTAACTTACAGTGTAAACTCTCAGTTATTTAATCTTGGTTTAGAATACTGAGATTGGTAGGGGAAAAAAACATGAATTGATACTCCATGTAGGTTTGTGTTTGCATCTGAAAAGATACTTTGACTCATTTGCAAGGTACTAGGGCAGCCCTATGATCTTAAAAAAAATCACTCTTAAGTGTTGTTGGGGTTCTTTATGTACATGTGATCATACCAGGCTTCAGGCTGCAGTCTCTGCTTCCATGTCTTCAGATTCCTTGCACCGTGGGTGTTAGGATTCCAATCACTTTTAAAAGCAAAACTTGGATTACAGATTTCTCAATATGGATATACTGCACTAGAAATACCTAAGGGGTTGCATACCTGCTGCATTGGTCATTGTTGTTTCATTGCATGTAATGTATTAGTAGCTACTGATTCACCAACAGTGTTTTTACCCTGAGTGTAAGAACCCAATTTCAGCCCTTTTTCACATCTGACCTGTTACTGTATTCTGAAAGGAAAGATTTTACGGAGATGGTCGGATAAAGCTGAAAATATTTTGATGCCGACACACCTAGAAACATGGTTCTGTAAAGAAAAAGTAAACATTAGTTCTTTAATGAGGATTATAGGCACCAGCTCTCCCCAGGCAAATTTAAGAGCACCTGCCCATATTTCCTTTGTAATTTTGAAACATGTCCCATAATCCTTTTTGTCCTTGGCTGAAGAAAAACTGGTTTGTTCTCTCTCAGTGAAAATACTTCTTTATATATTTTGTATTCATTTCTGAGGATGATTCAGTGTACGTCTTAGCTGACTTGTTTACCATGGTTTCAGTACAGTGGGAAGGAAGATGAAGTCCTTGAACTTTGGATGACATGACCAAAAAAAAGACATGACCAAGGATAATTCTTAAGTAAAGTTGGGCAGAACGATGAGAAGTAAAATTGTTTCACAGGAATTGTGGTGCCTTTTCTCAGCAAAACAAGCCATTTATCACAGTAGAGGGCCATTTCATATGCTATTTAACTATAAAACTGAAATGGTTGCTGCAGCTAATCCGAGCATTTTGGCAGGTGTACAAATTTGGTGCATGTATTTGCAAACATACTGGCCACATTCATGTTACATCTTTATAGATTATGCAATATGCTCATGTAAAAATTACAGAGTTTGAAACAGTTTTTTAAAGTAGCTAATCAGCCACTGAATGGGTTTGCATCATGCAGCAACCCATCATGGGGTTCCAGCTGCAAAAGGAATCAGAATTGTAGTGGGGAGAAGAGCCAGAATAAGTTCTGCCGTGCAGGCCTTTGGGACACCTGCAAGAGGACTGAGGGAGAGGGAGGGGCAAACTCAGCCTGATCATCATGAGTTGTTCTTGAGCTGCACAAGTGCCTTGTGTATGATGGAGCTTATGAAGTAGGTTTCCGTGCCATGCAACCTCACCCATTGCATGGTCATGGGAATAATTTTTGTAAGCTTTGCAAAGTTTGCTTATGGCTTTTCATATTGCTACATCAGATAGATGAGCAAACAGACATAAATCTTGCCAGATGGAAGTGGGAAAGGTGAAATTTGAGTTCCAAGTCCTTTATTTATTTATTTAAGATTTTTGTGTCTCGTCCTTCACAGTGTTTCAGGGTGGCAATAACACAGATAAGACACAGCATCACAATAATATATAAAGTCAATGCTAAAAAAAAATGCTAACATTTAAAATGCTGGGAAAATGAAAAGGGTTTGGCCTGGTGCCAAAATGCAAAAAGCATCATTTATTTATTCATTTATTTTTCAATTTGTATCCTGCCTTTTTCCTACAAAGGGCTCAAGGCAGCTTACATCCTCCTCCTCCTCCTCCATCTTATCCCCACAACAACAACCCTGTGAGGTAGGTTGGGCTGAGAGTCTGTGACTGGCCCAAAGTCACCCAGTTGGCTCCATAGCTGAGTGGGGACTAGAACCCAGATCGTTTGAGTCCCAGTCCCATGCTCTTAACCACTACACCACACTGACTCTCATGCCAGGCACATTTTTCTGAGGAGCCCATCCCATAGCTGGGGCGCCACCTCCAAGAAGACTCTTCTCCAGGTAGCCACTCTTCTGATCTCCTTCAAAGAGGGCTGCAGAAGAAGGACCTCCACTCTAAATCTTAGAGGCCAGGCAGGTATATATGGAAGGAGATGCTCCTTCAGATATCCAGGTCCTAAGCCATTTAGGGCTTTATAAGACATCACCAGTACCTTAAATTGGGCCCAGTCCCAAAATTATCAAATATGCCGATAAATGATGGACATTTAAGGATATTCCAAGTCATGCTCAGTTTCTGAACATTTGAGTAGAATAAACAGTTTGGATTTTGTTCTATAATGTTCCATGTTTCTGGAATTGTTTTGGTGGTTGTTGTAGGATGTTAAGGAAGATTTTCTGTTTGCAACTGTATAATGCAAAAAAAAGGCTGTCTTAATTGTGTCATAGGAAATATCTGGTATCTGATAACTAAGAAATATGTAATTTTAAAGACAAGTTGGCACACATTTGATTCATTCAATTAATATGGGGGTGTAATATATCAACAGATAATGCATGCTAAGCTTAAGACTGTTGCATATAACTTGAATAAATTGCATTGTATATTGCATTGTATCTTATGGATTGTATTGTGTTGTGAATTGCCCAGAGAGCATATGGCTAATGGGGTGGCATATAACTTGAATAAATAATATTATTTGTGGCAGTGAGTTAAAGCAGCTTGATCTATTCTTAGCTGTATTTTAATGAACTCATTCTTTTTTAGGGGATCCATGTACAGTTTCATCTCAGCTGGAATTAGAAGAGGCTTTTCGGTTGTATGAATTAAATAAGGATTCCGAACTACTAATACATGGTAACTAGAAAAATCGGAGGGGTAGTGTGAAGGGGAGAGTGAAGGAAGAAGCAAAACAGTTCATTCTTTTTTCAGTCTGTGTTCCTAACTTCCTTCATAGTTGGGTATCCACTTTGTGTGGCTGGTATTTCCAATTAGTTTTCTTAGTGAGGTGTATGTGAAAATTACCTTTGTAACCAAACAGATAGCTAGCATGAAGCTGAGCTAATTTAAGGATGTTTATGAAAGGAATATTTCTTGTCCCTTCCTTTCTCCTGCAACCACCTGTATGTTTTAACAGCCTTTCTAGAGGAATTGGAGGCACCTTCTGAGCAATTGGGTTGATATGCAGGGGTTTGGAGAGTCAGTGACAGTTGGTGTGACTGGTGTGTTAGGCTTTTATTCTTGTAGCAAAAGCTCTGAAGGCAACATATGTTCTGTTGTCAACATACATGAAAAAAAAAATGTATCTTTTAATGTGTTTGAAATACTAGCTAATCCAGTTTTACTGATTTCCTCCCAGTGTTTCCTTGTGTACCAGAAAGGCCTGGAATGCCCTGTCCAGGTGAAGATAGTAAGTACAATAATTTCAATTATGCAGTACTACCTATTGTTTACTCTGAATCCACTTACATGTTTGGGGTCTACAATGTCAGAATATATTTAGAGATGGCAACTAAGACATTTTTAGTCCATGCTTATTTTTTCTTGTCTCTATGCATTTTATTCCAGTTCTTATTACATGTCATTTGGTGGTAAGTCACAACAATCAACTAGCAGCAAAGACACTTCACACATGCACGCACACATTTATTCCCATCATGCATCCAGTACCCAATGATTTGCTGAAGAAGAAGGTATAGGACCAACAGAAGCATGGAGGGGAGGGAATTCCACTGTCAGGTTGCTAATGTGAAGGAAGGCCCCCAGTGTGTTACAAATTTGTTAACCTCTTCCTATGATGGTGTTTTCAGAAAGTCCTCTCCAGCTGACCTCAGTTTGAACAGGATTATATTGAAAGGATGTTCCATCATTACTCTAATTGATAAATAATATTGAATGTCTATATTAACTTTTTTCCTTTCCTGATTGCACAGTGAACGTTGAAAGATGTATACTGGTTTTAGAAATTGTAGACACCTTCATTTCATTGAGAAATGTTAACTTGAATGTTTAGACACTGACATGGAGTGAAACTCAAATCAATATTTTTGGGAATTTTCATTTTAGTGAAGGTTTTGCCGCTTAGAGCTGTTTTCTTGGTCAAAATAAGCCACCACTGTTTACTTAAATCCATGAGCTGTTGTCATGTTCAACAAGCCATGCCAATCAGGTTCAGACAGCAAGACAAGCTTGTCTGCAGGTGGTATTTATAGAAATCATGCTCAACACAATTTTGGCTTGTTTTGATCATGCAAACCAGGCTGTTGTCATGCATGTTGAAGGCACTTCCCCCTCATGTCTAAATTTTGCCACTGCCACTTTGGTAAGTGCCTCAGTTCTGATTTGTGGACAGTGTTGAACATGTATACTAGTGGTAGAATAGGTTGAGATAAAAGCTTTGCTCACTGCCCTTATGATACTACTTGCATATAAACATAGTATTAAACATGTACAATACTGTTCAACTCTGTGACTTACGTAGCATTGTGTTTAGTCCAAGCATGAGGAGCTGGATTGAGATGTAGGGCTGGATGATGTAAAGGCATGGAACCATACCCACTGTCATCACTTGTTTCCCAACACACATGCTGGGTGCATTGACTTGGTGAGTCTGCCAGCTGACTTTGTCACTGTGCATCAGTTCCTCTCATAGGAGCACACAGCAACCCACATTAATTGGTGGTTGGAGGAGATTCCAGCCGTCAGCTCAGCGAGAACCCTGCTTTGCTGTGTACCTCCTTCCATTCCAGGGAGGTTGCTTACTCCAAAGCTTCTTTGACTGAATAGTCAATTGGTGGTGCATTCCAGCCACTGGCTTGGTCAGAATATACTGCCTGTGTAGAAAATGGAGAAGAATCAAGCACAGACATGCCTGAACAGACTCAGACATCACTCCTTCCTGTCGTGGCCAAGTCCTGCATTGCCAGGGTTCACTGCTGTTATGTCCAGCCACAGACCAGAGATGACAGCAGAAATGCCAAGGCCCACCCTTTAAAGGAATTTCTGAAGGCACTGTGATCTGAATGGGAAACCTCCTGGGTTGGATTAGACCTGCAAGTTGAAAGGCTCTGCTCCCTGGATTAATCAGATTAACTGTGGCCTGGGAAGTTCCCAGTTGAATTTTCATGTCAGACATGATTTTACTGTGTGTCATTGGGCAAATTAGTATCTATTATGCAGTAACTATCCACCCCAAATCCTGGAAGCTAAACCACTGTGCCAGCCTTCAAAGCTAGTTTTAAATAAATTGTGCAGAGTTAGGTACTAAATACATAAATGTAGAGTTAGCTATTACATTTTGATTATTTTTGCAGGAGAGATTTGTCTTTTTATAATACTATACAAATCATGAAGTGTCTATAATACTTTGACAGTTCTTGCTAAAGTAAACATATCCATACATGCCTGATCTGAGTAATTTTAAAACTTGGGTACAAAGCATTTAGCTCTGTCTATTCATATGAGATAAACTCATTTAAATGTTTTTTGTAGAGTCTATTTATCGTCGAGGTGCACGGCGATGGCGAAAGCTGTATTGTGCAAATGGTCATACTTTCCAAGCCAAGAGATTTAACAGAGTAAGTTTTAATGGATTTTACTCATACCCTTCTTGTTAGGACAGGATAACTGTAGGCATATTTGATTGTACATTTTTAAAATGGACTTTGTACTTCTGTGCTATCAAATAATTGGTATCTTTTATGTAAGTATTGATATTGAGAAATAAGCTTTAAACAGCGTGTTCGCCTTATCAGCTTTCAAGCCAATCAAAATTTATTTACCTTTTTCATATAATAAAACTTTATTTCTAGGACTTCTCATTTCTGGTAACCCTGTGATTTTCAACTAAAAATATGCAGAGTTAAACTATAAGACATAAAGCTCTAACTCTCCAGTGCATTGGCCATTCTTATGATTACTCTGACTGGGTTCAGATGACAAAACAACTCAGCCCAGGTGTCATGTGAGATTAGACCACTTCCTACAGGTGGCTTCTTTGGGGGCAACACCCCCTCCCCCAACTCATGGCTTGTTCTGTTGGTTAATGGATTGAGTGTGGGACAAACCTGGCACATTAATCCCATTGAGTGTCTAAGGAAGTGGTGAGCAAGGCATACCGCAAGAACACTAAAACCCCTGTGCTCATCTCTCTGTCACCACTTCACCAAAGACAGCTGCACTAGCAGTGCTCAAGTGGCATTTTAGAAGATACCATCACTGGCTTGGTCTCCCTGTTCCACTTGTAACTTTTGGGGGGGTGGCTGCCACAGCTTCCCCCTCTCCTGTAATCTTTTTGCAATCTATGTCAATGACAGCCACTGGCACCCTTTACAAAATTCCTAGCAACCACAGGTTAACCATTTTAAAAAACAGCTGCCAAAAACTTGCCCAAATATTTTTGCTTTGCTTGAGGGAGGGTTGGAACTTCAAAGGTGCACAAGCGCACACCTCTGACCAGCCAAAATGTCTTGCCATCTCAGTGTCCTGGTAAGCATTTCCTGTCAAATTGCAAATTGTACTGAACATTGACCAAGCAAAATTACTTTACTGCTCACTTGACAGCTGTTAAATGACAAGCTGTCAAGTGAAAAGCAAAGCCATGGAAAAATCTTTGCTTCAGGAAGATGCTATTGAATTACACTGAGGTCTAGTCTTGAAGTGCAGACCTGATAGTTCTAAGTATCCCCCACCTTTTCTACTCTTTCCAAAGCTTCTAAATGTTTGGCACAGGGGAAAAGTACATCCCATCCCATTTACAGGAGAACTTACTTTGACAGCAATGAAAAGAAAATGCTTCTTTTGAAATAGGATTTTCACATGGCTAAATAGGGAAATATTACCGATAGGGAAATGTGCAACCATAAAACCTGTGTACCTATGATCTACCAGCCCATCAGAAAATACAAAAATAAAACTGAAAATATGCACGTTTGTGGTGCTAAAAAAAATAGTGGTGAAGCAATGACAACCACTCTACTTGTGTACTCTGGAGGAGCTTTTATTGGTTATTGCTGGCACAGATTGCAAAAAGATTGTATGAGGGAAAATAGCTATGGCAGTGACTGAGAAGGGCTCATGAGTGGAGAGGGGTAAGTTGGGTTCAGCCGTCTTGAGTATTTGCTGGAGAATCAAGGCAAAGGGAGAGGGGGGACAACTCACAGTGCCCCTAATTGTCTTTTGATTGTACTGGGCTGTTCCACGAATCACCCACACTGCATAGCTTATTCTCAGAGTAGATTGCCATGTTATGTCACCTAATCTTGTGTAGCCTTCCTTTGACCCTGGCAGTCATGGAAACTGGTGAATTAGAAGCTTCCTGGTACAATTACTTAGGCTGAAATTGGAGAATCAAAGGGAAAAATGTGTAGGCAAAAGTCTTGTTCATAACGTAGTTTATTAAACCAACATGTGATCATTTAAAAGTACTCATTATATGAAGTGCTTCAAATACTCCAAATCACTATATCAATGCTTACTGTCAGGAACCTTTATTTTTCATTTTCATTCGAGTCAAGGAACAATGGTTTTCAGCTTTGGAATAAGCACAATATTCAACTTCGCATCGTGGTTTAATATCTTGCCTTATCCCAAAGTTGTTGACTGTGGCTAATTCCTGATTGATTGCATTGCTGCTTAGATTGTTTTCCATGTGGTATTGTATAAGTAAAGTAGAAAAGCTGGGCTAGGTGAAATGACTATATAATTATTAATTAGACATCAATGATGGGATGGTATATAACTGAATACTAAATAGATCTTGGTAATTTATGTTTTTCAGAGAGCTCATTGTGCCATTTGTACTGATCGGATATGGGGCCTGGGGCGCCAAGGCTATAAATGCATCAATTGTAAACTCCTAGTTCACAAAAAATGTCACAAACTTGTCAGCAGAGAATGTGGCCGGCATCCACTACCACCAGTAAGTGATACCAATAGCTGTAACTCTCGAGAAGCAAGTATATGCTGTGTACGCCAATACAGATGCTACTTTTTCTGAACTATTTTGCTAGCCAAATAGATTTCATCTGTTGTGGCTGAACAGAATATGAAAGATGTGGGGCCTTGAATTCTACAACAAACTTTGATTTCTGATCAGAGTTGTGCAGCTTGATCTAAAGCATTTTTACTTAAAAGCAAGTTGTATTGAGTTCAGCAGGATTTCTCCTCAAGTAAAAGTGTGTAGAATTTCAATCTGGTCAAGAATTGCAAGTGCAAAGTGCACTTGCTGCAAATAATTCCTTGTAAAAAACTGAAAATGTATGCTCTTTCGCCTTTCCATAGGAGCCTATGGATCATTCATCGGTGCATCATGATAACATAGAGCCAGGTAGGAACAGTACTTATCTTTATAATGAAAGGACCAGATTATAATCTTGCAGATGTTTTGATGATTATCCATCTGCATCATTAATATTTCAGGTGTTAAGCCTGAAGTGGGGAATATGTAGATTTCAAATTTTGGCAGTCCTAACTAGCACAAACTATGGTGATGGATGATGGGAGCTACACTCTAATATCTGGTGGGCCAAACATTCCCCACTCCTATTTTAAAGCTACTTTTGCTATTTTGTTGGTTTAAATAAGTAGCTGAAATTAAGTTAATGAATCATTTATCAGTACGCTGTGCAAACCTTCTAAAAGCAAGTTCTTTCAAATACAGAGTATTGGGAAGAACTGCAAAGAATGGGCACAGCCATGGTTTCCCCTTAAATTTTGTATAACTTAATGTACTTTTCTGTATGGATGGGTAAGGTGACTTCATAATATGGAGGGTCATACATAACCAAATAAAAGCAATTCCTTTATCGAAGTTCTATCAGATTAAGTCAGTTTATGGACTTAGGAGGCATGAATGCAAAGGAGAAGTACTAAGAACTTGCAATGATTTGTAGGTTTGATGTTTTTTTTAATTTCAGTGATTCCATATCATCCTTCAAGTCATGAAAGTTTGGACCATGTTGGCGAAGAAAAAGAGGTATTCTAGTTCTTTTCTGTTTTGCATCTGTGCCAAATTACTAGTACATTTCTAAACTTCTAAGAAAGTTTCCCTGTCAGTTAGTATAATGTTACTCTGTCAGTGCCTACAGAGAGCAGCTGGTAGTCTGAAAATTTTTTCTGTACTATTGAGGGAAATGTTACTTAAATGTGTCCATCTATTTATAGGCAACAGGTATTAGAGAAAGTGGCAAAGTATCTTCAAGTCTGGGTCTCCAGGATTTTGATCTACTTCGAGTTATAGGCAGAGGAAGTTATGCAAAAGTACTTCTGGTTCGTTTAAAGAAGACAGAACGCATTTATGCAATGAAAGTTGTGAAAAAAGAACTTGTCAATGATGATGAGGTGAACAATATTTTATTAACTGAACAACTCTTTAAATTCTACATACACTGCTCATCTGAATGGTAATTCTGTTTTTTCCCCCCTGCCCTGTAGATTCTGTGTAGTTGGGTTACAACCAGCTGCCTCATAGCTCTTCAGTCTCCCATGTCTTGCCTGGTCTTTCCCACTCCAACCCCTTGTGCACCCAAATACCATTCTGATGTTTGGGGGACCCCTCAGATTAGTATGCAGGTAGGGTGGGGATTGGCAACTCCCCTAATGTGTACAGGGAAGCGACTTCACTGAATTAAAACTGTCCTGGCAGTTTAAAATGCACTGAGATTTTGGTGGATTGACTACTTCTTGGGAACATCCCCAAGCCTCATGTTTAAGAATAAATATCAACACTCTATACTATATTGTACTCTTAAGTGGTTTCTCAGACTGGATTTGTATTTCAGTCATAACCGTATTGCGAAACTCCAGCTAACTGTGGGCACTTTAAGATAGTAGAGTTAGCTATGTAGAGTTAGCTCTAAGATAGTAGAGTTAGTTATGTTAGAATTCATAAAGGATTTTTCCATTGCAGGCAACTTAAAGACTGGGGAGTTTAATCCTATGGTGAAATAGTACTGGCATGTAATAATGTAAAAATAGCATGAGCCTTCAGTTAGATTGCAGGAACTCATGAGGAATTTTGTGGACAGAGGACTTGACTCTGATTTCCAGTTTTAGAAAAGGATGTGGCTTTCTTTTCCAGAGTAATTATACACTTAAGGCTGATAGCATGTCTGCCTACAAAAACCAGATATGGAATTCATATTGTTGCTTATTTTCTGTTTGACTGTTAAATTTATTTTGACTTGCCTTAGTAGATCACTCTAGAGCCTTTGTTTTCCATGATACTCACCAAAACTGTTATAAAATTTATGCTGACTGCATATTCTTTAACAGGATATTGATTGGGTTCAAACAGAAAAACATGTCTTTGAGCAGGCTTCAAATCATCCTTTCCTTGTGGGTTTACACTCTTGTTTCCAGACAGAAAGCAGGTAATTTTGCAAAAAGATTTTTGATTTCTCTTTATGTTGTCATAGTATACCATCAGAACTATTCCGAGAGTAAAGTGTGATTAGCAAGATATGTGAGCAACATTTTATGCAGCTTCATCACAGACTTGAGTGATGGGTTCCTTGCAGCACCAGAGGAAGCTGGTCAGGAGGCAATCTTTACTTAATTGCAAAAATGATTTTCAGAAGAGGGCTAGATGTACAAGAAAACCTTCCTAAGAAGGGATGGCATAATGTAAAACTACATGCAGAAAAACAGATTTACTAAAGAGGGTTAGGGCAACCATAGTAGTTAGATGGAAGTCACTTCATAATAGAGTGTAGAATCTCAGTAAAATGAGTTGTTATACTAAACAGCTGAATGATAAAAAAATACAGAGTGGTGATAGGAATATAATACTTTAGTGGATCAAGTATCCTTTTGAAAACAAAGTTGCATATATGAAGCAGTTAATGATTTGAGACTAGGAACCTAGGGAGAGAGGGTGGGAGAACTGGTAGAAAAATGATGATAAACTCTTTTTTAACAGTATTCTCCATGTCATGTATCTTGTGCCATAAATATCAGTATACATGCTTGCTTACCTACAGGAGTGTGGTATCAGAGAATCATAGAATAGTAGAGTTGGAAGGAACCAGAAGGCCATCAGGTCCAATCCCCTGCTACTGCAGAATATTAAGTTATACCATCCCATTTAGGATATATGCTCAGGCAATTGTTTTTAGGGGAAGGTTAGGACGTCCTAGAAGAATTAGTAGAAGGACTATTGACACATGAATCTTGAGATATTTAGGGTCATGATTGTGTCCCCCGTTCCCAATTTCTCCCCACAATTCAAGCTAACAATGCATGACTAAGAGGAGAAGTAGTGAACAGAATATGGTTACACTGAAAAAACTCACAAAGCAGGGGTAGGATGGAGGATGAATAAGTGCATATGATCATTATGTGGGTTGGATTAACTGGGGGATGTGGGAGAGGAAAATATTTAATGTGAAAGCATAACTTCTTCAGTTTATGTTGATTATAGCAAAGTGGACCATGATTGCAAAGAAACAGAGGAGAAGTAATCTGTTTGTATGTTTTACCTTTGTTTTTCAGACTATTTTTTGTTATAGAGTATGTAAATGGAGGGGATCTCATGTTTCATATGCAGCGCCAAAGGAAACTACCAGAAGAGCATGCCAGGTATGATTCTCTTATTGTGACTTAATGGAAAATCCCATTTTGTTTGTTCATGTTAAGAAATACTTGTTTGTCAGTTTAATTCCTGAAATGAAACAATTGCCATTTGGGTAACATTCTATCATATGTTACAAAAGATGCTAAAAATGGATCCTGTTTCAATTTAGAAGATTAAAGTAGTTTTTCTTGGTCTGGACTTTATAATGGTAGATGCCACCAGTACCAAGTTAGTGTCCCAGTGCTCTGCTTATTCTGTTGCAGCATGGCAGTAAGGAGGGTGAAAAGTCACTTTTTTCTAAAATAAATGTTTATTTTCTAGATTTTCCTTAAATTTCACAAGAGCTACAGTCTGATCCCCATTGGCACATTTGATAGGATCCTGACCCAATAAACCCGTTGAAACTGCTTATATTAATATTTTATTAACTTCCATAAGCAAAAGAGAAGTAGCAGCAACATCTTGCTGCTCTTAGTATGTGAAGTGGATGGGATTAAACAAAATTGGAGAACATTAAAACATGCCCAATGGAATTAGAGGAAGTTACAGGATGGTGAAGGGGTCTTTATTTCAATAAATAAAGAGTTATTGTAATAAAGAGTTACAATTACAATTACAGAGATGAATCCTGTAATTGATGACCAAATGTGTGGAGCTACTTCTCAGAATAAAATGACATTATTTTTCAACATCTGGAGACTTCAACTCTTTATTCCATTGGTTAGTGTTAATATGTATCATTACTTGGAATTCTTGGAGCTCATCTGTAATGGGAAAGTCAGATTGAGCGATTATATATTGTTGTACTCCAAGCTTCTGAAGGACATAGAACTTCCTTGAGCAATTGAATTTGAACTGAATAAACAGCAGAGAAAGTACGGAAAGGCAAATTTTGAGAAGTAATGTGGCAAAAGGTTGACTTTTAGGTTTTGCTGGAAAGCTTGAGCCAAGCCCTAAGTTTAGAATGGGAGAGTTTCATAATGTTTGATATACACCACTGTTAGTTGCAGCCTTATTTTTGAAGGCTTATAAATACAACATTTTAAATTTCGTTTTAGGTTTTATTCTGCAGAAATCAGTTTAGCACTAAATTATCTTCATGAAAGAGGAATAATTTATAGAGACTTGAAACTGGACAATGTGTTGCTGGATTCTGAGGGGCATATCAAACTGACAGATTATGGCATGTGCAAGGTGAGAGGCAAAATTTCCAAACATCTTTAAGTCTGATATTCCTGACTGGGTGCACATGTGTTGTAGTTTTTTTTATGAAATTGGCTTAATTAAAATATATATTCAGTGATAGAACCAAATTATTTTGAAATGGAAAAGTCAAGAGAAGGTCCATCAGTAGACTGCAGATGTGTTGGTCAGAATCTGTGGTTTCTCAAACCTAGTAACAAGCAGGAGTATAAAATGTGAGAAGAATATCCATGCTTCTTCCCATGTACATCAAAATGAAAAACACTTACAAATACATTTTCTGATAAGTGTTCATAAATCTTTGAAATTATTTTCCATTTATTATATCTAGTGGTCTCTATTTTTTTCTAAGAAAAGCTCTAGTTTTCTCTTACTTTAGCCTGACAAGGGACTTTATTTTCCCCTTGTTTTGAGTGAGCAAGTTTTTAGGCAAGTTTATTATTAATTATACTTTTTATATGCTGAAAATGTCAAAGGCAGCTAACAATAATAAAAATAAATTAAAAAACCAATCTTAAACATGAAAGCAAATCCATAAAAACCATTAAATAAAGCAATAAAAGAAACAGCACCAACCCTCTGAAAATATATTTAATGACTAATATTTCACTTCAATTTACATTTGATATTATGCCAGCTAATCACATTGTTAAAAGGTCTAAAGTGCATCTAGGTCATTAAGCATACCAAAGTGCATTTCAGTTTTGTCTTAGATTGTGATGCGTTTCCCATACAGAAGCATTTCCTCATTTTCAAATTTTCTGCTTCAGTTGATAACGAAGGAAAATGGTCAGAAAGCCAGCCAGTGCCACTTGTGTCACACAGGACAATCAGGGAGTGACATTCAAGCAATTATCATGAATTGTTATGTGCACTGTACACCTTACCCACCTGCCTTTCCTATGTATAAAGTAGCCAGCAATTCCATATGAAAAAAACTGTCAGAGTGAGTTCAGGTGTTGTACAATTATAATAATCAGAAGAAATCTTTAAATTAGATAAGGTACCTTCCCTCCTTGTTTCCACTTTTACAGGAAGGATTAAGGCCTGGAGATGTAACTAGCACTTTCTGTGGCACTCCCAACTATATTGCTCCTGAGATTTTGCGTGGAGAAGATTATGGTAAATAATTTGGACTTCATCTTTTGTTTCTTCTTAATATTTTTTTTATTTTCTCTACTGTCTTAACATTAAGAACATCAGTTATTTAACACATTGGAGATACTGCGTGGACATCTTACTCTTTTTAACAGCAGTAGCCATATTCAGTTCTACGCATAGTCCCGTTTCTCTAACCAATGTCTTTTGTTTCTTCTTGTAGCCATTTCCATTATCAATAAAATGTGGAAATCCTATTTTTAATTAAACTTTTCATGCCATTGATCAAAGCAAAAAATGTACTTTGCAGGTGAAGACAGCTCTTAATTTACAGGACAAACATAGTTGTCTCCATGTTATATTGATGATGACATAGAAATTAATAATATCAGCTTCCAGTCTCAGAATTTAGGGGGGTAGCACAACAAGCAGGCACTTCTGTCATAGCATGTTAGCGTGAAGCTGCTGAAATGCGTGGGGCAGTATGGTGGTGGGTGTTGAAGCTGAGCCCTGACAAACAGATGGTTATGTGCAAGTTTAGAACGGTAGTTATAAAGTAGAAAAGAACGCTTGCTAATGCAGAGGTAGGCAAATTTTGGAGTGTTTTTTCCTTTAAATGAGTTCAGTGGGTGTACAGTCATAGGGTGTTCCAGGTAAAGTGCTGAATTCTACCACACAACACATGCAGACACATGCACAAACATATACACTCTGACTGGTGAATGATGTAAGTTGTAAACCTAGTACTGCTCATGGGATATGTTTTGGAATCCCCCCCCCACCCCATAATTTTTCCCTACTGTATTTTTTCACACTGCTGGTCGGGGTGGCTGTCATGATATTCTTCATAGAAATCCCTACTAGCATATAAAAAAATAGCATGTTGGGGAGAAAGCGAGACTTGAAACTCTTCCTCCCCTTCTTACACATTTGGTTTCTGTATCCATGGAATTATACTTCATCTGTTTTGAGACAAGCAGACCATAGTATATACTGGATTCACATGTAATTACTAGCTGTGGGTGAAACAGCTCATAGTTAGGCAGGTGCCAAAGCATGCAGCTATACTTCTGTTTGTGCTCACATCACTTCCATGTTGCAACCTGTTTTTCAAATAATTCTGATCATTTGATTTGATGTTTGTACCTGGAACTCTGTCTTGTAGAGGGGCAAACAGCTTTAACCTAACAGAAGTCAGAGTCTGAATTTCTTTTCTCTCAGTAACCCAGGAACAAGGCATCCTTGGGTTGTTCTAAAAGCAGAGCAGCTACAAGACTGCATGCCTGCTCAGTTCTGACTAACCATGGGTTAATTAACTCATGAATTGGCATTACATGCAAACTGGGTGATGCTGATCATGAGGATGTGGTTTTAAAGCCTGTACATTCTTATCCATATAAATCTGAATCCTTGCTTACATAACTAGCTAAGTGCAGATCACCTTACTGCTATATCTGTTACATTATATCATATTTTAAAAGGCTTTGTCAAATATACATGCTGATTATAACCCTTGAAGGTGTCATATTGTCTTATTTTAAACCATAGGATTTAGTGTGGACTGGTGGGCTTTAGGTGTCCTCATGTTTGAAATGATGGCAGGAAGATCACCTTTCGATATTGTTGGAAGTTCTGATAATCCTGATCAAAACACAGAAGACTATCTTTTTCAAGGTAAGTAATTTCAGATAATGATGTTCAGCTACCCCATACCATGTTCAGTGGACTGTGCATTCATTGAAGTAGCAGCGAGCTATAATTAAATGGTGAAGCAAACCTTGTAATGATTCAGTATACTTAAAGCACAGCAGTGATGCAAATAAATCACTTAAGTGGCTCAAAGGAGAGCATACTTCATAGAAGATTGCAGGAGTTTTCTATGAGATTAATAAGATACTATGTGGCATCAAAAGTAACCATCCATTGAAATCGTTTAGTCTGATGTTAGCAACTTTTATCATTGTGCCTAAGTCACCAGACATATTTATTTTTAGATTTCTAAAACATTCATGAAATTTGGATCCACTTAATTATTCTAGTTATTCTGGAGAAGCAGATCCGTATTCCAAGGTCCCTTTCTGTGAAGGCAGCAAGTGTTCTGAAAAGCTTTCTTAACAAGGTAAGAGTTCACACTGTATCTGGGTTGAATTTTTGTTGTTAATTTTATATATTGCAGGTATAAATCTGAGAGGACAAAGTTAGAAGAAAACAGGTTCAGAATTTGGTGTGTGAGAAGAAATATCATGAAAGCACTTTAACAATATTTGGACTGAAACTTATTACATTTAAGTCCATGTGTGTTTGTGTTGGATTAATTTCAGTGGGATTTATTACTTTGAACTGGCCCACACAGGTCCCCCATCCAGCCCCCTTCCCAAGCTCCCACCACCTGGAGGTTAGCTAGGAGAGGGATCCCCATTATTATCACTAATCACTCTTGGGTGATAATACTGGAAATTCCAAGATTCCTATCAGTATGCTACTCACTGTCTCAGTAGGGAGGTTGCTTTAGTGATTTGCGTGCATCCTATGCAAGAAGCCACCTTAGCTGAGATGTGGGTGGAAGAGGTTCAGTCAGGGGCAGCTGCATTTTGCATAAGCTTTCCTTGGCTGGAACTGCAGAAGAACCATGGCCCTGTCCCCTGTTGTCATCCATTCCATTGAGCTACCACTGATGCCCAAGGAGGGACATCTAGTTTTCCACCTAAAATAAGTGCCCTACCCCTGGTTTAGTCCTTTCATTAGATACTTGGGGACAAGCTAGATGTGATGTTTGGCCTTGCATGCTGATTTTTGTTTAATAAAGAGCTGATATGAGTGGAGCTGTTCAGTTGGAATCAGTCCCCTGCTTCTGTTGCTCACAAAAGGAGAAAAGACAGACCACAGAGAAAAGACATTTAGTGAACAAAACTAAATAGTTTGACCATAGTTTTGTTAACTTCTGAATCTTCACACTTCCTGGTTGAGCATATGTGCATCTGACTTCATCTTTTGTTTTTTGCTTAAACTAGATTTAAAAGGTTATATAAATACTGTGGAAAGTGAATTAAAGCTTTAATATTAACATTAAATGACTTAATGGCTGTGCTAAGCTTGCTACTAAACTATCTCTATTAAGACTGTTAGATCTTATCTAAAATTTTAGATAAGAAAATTTAATGATTTCCACCTATGAGCAGATTAATATGAATACAATATCTTTTAAGCTTTGTCATAAAGAAAGCAAAATAGAAACTTGTAACCCAAGCTGTTGTCTGAATGCATATGATGCAGCAATTTTGATGAGGCTAAGCATGCCTGAAACAAGTCAGTAACACGGTAGGACATTTCTAAGAGCTCTAGGGATGCCATCTTATAAGTATTTAGGGAAGAAGGTGAGATATAGTCACTGTTCTTAAAGCAGTTTGAATGGATAGCAGATTATATCATCATAATCTGAACTAGAGATACATTTAGTACACATCAATCTTGGTTGCAGCTGCAATAGTATAAATTTGATTTTCACTAATTATCTTTCTATATTTTTTCTACAATAGGATCCAAAAGAACGTTTAGGATGTCATCCTCAAACAGGGTTTGCAGATATTCAGGGCCATCCATTTTTTCGTAATGTTGATTGGGATCTGGTAGGTATGCAATGTATAATTGTAGGAGTTTTATATACAGTAAATTATTGAGGTTTTTTTCTGTTCAATTACCCTTTGTCACTAGAAGTGAAAAGTTGTTGACTATTCTCAGTTTTCCCCATACATTTTGTATTCAAAGCATTTATTATTAGTAAGAGCTAATAGTATATTAAGTATAATCATACTAGCATGTCTTTACTTGGTATACTTTCAAAAGTTTGGAAATATGCACCAAAAGGGACATGTTGTCAGTTCATTGTAATAAAGCAGTAAGATGAGGTGAGGAATTCTAAACTTGCATAAATAATCTAGTCAGTTGTTTCCCCTTCCAAGGGACATGTGAATTCACTTTCATGCAAAACTATTAAAACTATCCCTCCCTCCCTTTCTTTTAACAAATACTGTCTAATTCTGTTTGAACTTATTCCTAGATGGAACAAAAGCAGGTAGTTCCTCCATTTAAACCAAATATATCTGGAGAATTTGGTTTGGACAATTTTGATTCCCAGTTCACAAATGAACCTGTTCAACTCACTCCTGATGATGAGTAAGTAAATATTTACTTATATTAGTAAATAAGATAGGCCACTCTTTTGTAAACCTCAGTTAGCCCACTTGCTGCTGTGACATGCAAGCAGTACATAATTGCTAATACTTTTATGGCTAAATGGAAATTTTCATGCTCAGAAACCTTATTGCTTAGGAGTAGCAACAGGCAGAGCTATCAGCACTGCATCTCTCTTGTGAGTATCCTGAACACATTCCCCTAGCTACTGTTGACAATAGGATCCTGGCCCAGATGGCTCTTCTGTCTGATTGATGGTGACCACTCTTATGATCCTAGAGATAAACAAGGACTCCTCACTGTGCTCAACAGAAAGGCAATTGGTAGATCTTACAACTCAATATCAACTTTAAGATTGTTATGGCCAGAGCACAATTTTGCTACTCCTTCCTTAGATGGCTCAGTATAGTAAAATGCCTAATGCTTGGTCAGATGTTTTGTCCCTCTAACTCAAAGCTGCTATTTGGGTCATATGGGCACAACTTCAGAGAATCTATTTTAGAAATGTGTAACTCAGCTCTACTTCAAAGTACTTGAGGTAATGCACAATATATAAAACATTAACTCAGGGTCTGTATTATTTCTTTTCTGTCTAGTAACATATACAGTGCTGCCTTGTAGTTTAAATGACTAACAACTTCGAACAATCCAGAGTTTGAAAGTGGGAGATAACATGGCGCTGCAGTTTGAACCATGCTTCCAAGTTCAAACTGCGAGCAAAGTGAAAAAAAAGTGGCCGCAGCAAAAACATCAGTTGTTCACCCAAGTTGAAGAAAAAATTATTACAGTAAAAGACACATTGCCATTAATCAAAATACTCCCCCTTGTTTCGAACACACTTACCCCATTGTTCTTGCCACTTTCTGAAGCAGTTCTGGAAGTCCTCTTTCATGAGTGCCTTTAGTTTTGAATCGATTCATCTTGTTTTCAATCAATTCAGGACATCTAGGCAGCCACGACAGTGCAACTAAAGACATGCACAAAAGAGGACTTCCAGAACTGCTTCAGAAGCGGGGGGGGGGGGGGGGGGGGGTGTGGGGGGGGGGGGGGGGAGTATTTTGATTAATGGCAATGTGTCTTTTACTGTATTTTTAAAAATTTAACTGTATTTTTTTATCACACCTCGTATATAACCTTAAGATTAATTCTTTTCAGGAGGCCATATTTGCAGTTTAAGTTTACCAACATGGGTATTGTTTAGGGCCTGTTCACTCTAATTCACTTTCCATTACTTATAATGGAGAAAATTGAACAATTTTGAACAATTCAGAGTTCAAATGGCCTCCTGAAACAAATTAGGTTCGCAGTAACTTGGAGGCTCATTAGAGAGTGGCAATAGTGTGTACGTATTACTTTCTGTTTCAAGATTAGATAATACTGGTTATGAATATTTGAAAGAAACCCAAGACAGACTGATATGCAAAGGCAATATTGTAGAACAAGAGCAATGTAGCAGTTAAGTAAAGGTGACATTTCTTAGAGCTGGACTGGGTTACAGTTTTTTCACAGCTTCTGGTATTTCTTGAAGTTTAATGATAGGCAATGCACCTAACAAAGTATTTATCACCTCCACAAAACTAAAAATTCCTAGGGCATCTTGTGGGAAAAGATACCAAAGAAGCCAATATAAAACAAGCTAGCAGTAGTTTTTATTCCAATTAGAGCCCTGATGAGCATCTTTCTTTAGGAACCAGTAGAATCACTTTATAAATATTAATGCTATTTCTGACAATAGATATTTCATTATTACACTGTTTTTCCTTTCAGTGATATTGTGAAGAAGATTGACCAGTCAGAATTTGAAGGCTTTGAATATATCAATCCCCTTCTGATGTCTGCTGAAGAATGTGTCTGAGCTCCCACTTCCATACTGTGCCATTTTTTTGCTGATAATGTTTTTCTGCATGGATGAACAATTTACTTTTGGGAAGCAACTGATAAGACACTTAACTTTGTCATTTGACAACCTAGTATGTACTCTCCATTAACTTGCTATAAACAGAATGCTTTATTGGAATATAAAACATTAAAACAGATTTTGCCAAAGTTGAACTCTTACACTGAGGCAACTGTTTGCCTTTAGGCTGATTAATATGAAATAGAGGACATTACAAGCTACTCTACCTGAAATGTAATGAAGCTCTGTTTTTAAAGTACTTCTGATAAAGAGCACCTGGTGGGTTAAGTTACAAAACAAATCCTGGTTCACACTTAAAGCTAAACACTTGGTTTAGGGACTGAGCCACAAGATTGAAAATGTTGTTCTTCTCTTCTAGCTGTTTTCAGTTAATGTATCTGCTTGTTGCCAAGCCATGTTAAAAGAAACATATGTTACCAGATTCACTTTTGAGAACACTGATTAAGCTGCTTTTTAGATTGCATTTTGAAATACATTCACATTGGTGAGGATAAAACCAAATCAGATAGAAGGTAACAGAGGATGTTGCACATAATAGCACAGTCTGCTCCTAATCTTTACATCTTAGTTTAGCATTTAGTGTGTTACAGTTCTAGGGCTCTGATCCTATGCACACTTAGAAGTGAGCCTTATTGGAATTGGTAGGAGTTACTTCTGAGTAACCCTGCATAAGATAATATACTTCCAAGACTGTCTTTTATACTACAGTTGAGGCAACTCTTCAGGTTCATAGCTGAAGCCTTGCTATTTCCTTAGACTTGGTAACAATAACACAACATTTACTTTAACCTTGATTGAGTCAAGGGTGGATACATGCTTTCTTGGCAGGGGTGATTTTGCATGTGACATAAGAAAATTTTGCTTTTAAGAACCAGGTGGTAAACTTGACTTCAAAATTACTTTTCCTTTGGCACTACAGTCATTTGGTACACATGCTTGCTAAGTAAATGAGTGCCTTCCTGAGCTTGTCCTTGCAGAAAGGGCTAATATGAAGTATGCTGTCAGTTAAAGGTAATTTGCTTTTTTTTAAAGGAAAAGTAGTATTCAGCACAAATAGGCAGCTAATGTTCACAAATAAGACTTATGCTATCTTTTTCATATTAATGTAGCTTCTGTTAAGGTAGATCAGAAATTTTCACAAATTGATACACAGTTCTCATACTGCCACTTTAAAGTTTGAAAAGAATTCCATCACCACTGCAATCGGATGTCTCTATGAATGTGATTGGAGAAGTAGCTAGTATTTAAGATCCTCTTATAGTTCTATACATTCAGTTCTTATATATTTGCAAATGTTTTCTGAATGCAACCATATTAGGATAAAATAAAAATTCAAAGCAGTTAGAGTTGTAAAATTTCTAGAGATGTTGAAGCCCTGGGGGAGAAAAACAAACAGCAGAAAATGAGAAAGAAAGAAGCAATAGTTTTTAGTACACTTTATAGATCTAAAGTTATTTTGTTGCTTTAGGATAGCTATCCCAAACCTGGTGCCCTCCGGCTGCATGACCAGAGGTCAGGAATGCTGGGTTTTGTAGTTTAGCATATCTAGTGAACAGCAGCCTTGATGTTCCTAAAGTTTTATGTTATATAACTTGGTTTGCTCATAGAATTACCATTATTTAAAATGTTTCAAAATTCTTCCAAAAGGCAACCTTATGGAGATGCCTGCTACCCTCCAAATATGCAGGATTATAAGCATAATGTAGGGGGTGGGTAACATCTGTGCTTTTCTGTGCTGCAGAGCACCTAGATGCATTATTTTTGGCTAAGTGCAGCTCTTTAGAATGGGTAGGAAGGAGGCTGAGGCATCACCAGGATACCTTGTGTCCTGGCAGTGCGGCCCCCTCAGAATGCCTCCAGAAGTCTTCTCCAAGGTTACATTTACAACCTTAAAGAACCAGCCACCATGGTTTCTTCCATGCCAACTGAGGAGGAGTGAGGAAAGGGGATCTTAGGATGAATTCCCAGCTTAGAAGTTCACAGTGTTGAAAGTAGGCCTGTGGCCATTTATACATTTTCTAGAAGCTATAGGATTGTGCTCTTAGCAAATCCGTAATTAATGGCTGAATGGAGCACCCTTCTAATATATCAAATACTATTTTATGAGCAAACCAAATTATAAATAGGAAAATATATCCTGTAGGTCTGATCAGAGAGAACTTCAGCAATTAGTCCCTGAAACAACTGAATCATCCTGGAAGCCAAAAGAAGCAGAAGGAAAACTGATATAAAGCATTTGTTCTTGTTTCTATGGAAGTATAGTGAAATTTCTAAACCTGTCCCTTTTTGTGAGGTAAATCTTAGAGAAATCTGATCTGATGGAAAACCCATTAAGACATTATTTAGCTGAAAAAGAGTCAGATTAGGAATGGTAAGCAACCTTTATTTAATTTAAGAATCCTTAAGGAATCTCAACCAATTATTTGAAGAGTGTTGTTTGATTCACTTTAGTACATGTTTTTTGTTTGCCACTAGAGACAGCCATTCACAACAATCTCAATGCAATAAGCTATGCCATAGAAACCAGTCTACTAAGTTCCTTTTTGGCAGAGTAGGGTTATTCTAGTGGTAGCAGTTATAGCTAAAGCAGTCATTCCTAGTTGTGAGGTCTAATTGTGAACTTTATTGAAAACTATGGCCATGAATTTTATAGCCCTAAGCCTCAGAGTTAATTTTTAAGGAGGGATGACCTACATGCTTTTCTGTTGTATTTGGTAGTGAGATAACCTACAGTGTTTCTTTCACATGTGAGTTATAGATTAGGGCTATTTCAGCTGACTGCTATAGCATCTAAGCAGAACAAGTGTAGAAACACAAGATTCGGTCAAATAAAACCCAGATGGTCAAGAATGCACATTTCCTTGCATCCTATGGTAAAGGGATTTTACTCACATATTTGCAAAACTCTGCATGACTTGGAGAATTCCCATTAGATCAATAAATTCAATAAGGAATGGAATAACTATGCAGGGCACCTGACAGGATTAAAAACATTTCCCCCCCCCCCCCATGGCTTCATTATTTCCAGGTATTTTCCATCTCCCTGTCTTCCTGTAAAGCTGTTTGCATTAACTGTTTCCCCCCACATTTTTCTTTTTTTAAATCTTAGCATTCACATCTCTAAAATAATTTACATAACTGAATGAGCGAATTCTAAAAGTCTGCATATAATGGCATGCCAAATAAAATCCCATATTGCATTCTAAAAATCAAGGAACCACTGGCTGGAGTTATCAGTTATGTGCTTTGCTTGATTATAAAGTACTTATAAAGAAATATAAATAGGCCATGTAGAAATACACAATGCTAAACTTTAATCTGAATAGATGCAGTGGAATAATAGTGCAAAACCAAGTACATCATGGCCTTCTATGATGTTAATCACTTTTACCTACTGTCTTTTATGGTATATTTCTGCATCAAGGCAAAAAATTGCCTGTTAAAACTGTATATATTAGATTCATTCTACTTTCAACAGGCTGATAGGTTGAACAGGAAGAATTATCCACTTTGATACTTGACCAAATGCATGTCATTTACAGGGTACCTCTAAAACTAACTGCGCTATAAATGACTGAATTAGTTATCTGTGTTTATATTCTTTTGGAGCAGATGAGATATTTGTTTGTGGTATAATGTAAATAATTTATTTCATTTGAGTTATACTTATCAGATTGTTTTCTAAAGTGTCTGAAAATAAGCCACTAACAGTGATTCACTTTGTAAGCTGCATGGTACAAAATGGCTGTGTATCAGAGGTACATTTTTTGACTCGCACAATTAGTGATTGAAATTCTAACATCCAAGATTTTTCTGTTTCCAAGCACAAAAGCAATGAATTTTCAGATGTTATAATATACTCCCACCCTGTATATATCTTTGTAATATATATATATATATATCATGTTGTGATGTCAACTTTAGCAAAGATTTGAGTGGTATGTTAAAAACAAATGTCAATTTTTTGATTTATTTTTTCATATCTGTTTCAGACAAGTGCCATGGTATAAACTGTTCATTTTTAAACTTTTTAAATATGTCAAAGCTGTCTTAAAATATTGAACAGGGAATTCAGACATGGACAGCTAATGCAGCATGATGTTGGGAAGTAACCTTTCTTTTTAGTATAAATATTGAACTGATGAGTGCTTCTTCTCATCTTGTACTGTATGTTTCTTTCATTTTTCAGTCTTGGTTATTATGCTGTGTAATCATCTATATGTCTACATATTTTTTTACTGTTCATTTTAAGTTTCAAAATAAAGCAGGGCTTTTGTTTTAAATCCTATACACTTTTGTGTTCTTTTCTCAAGTATTCTAACTAGCTTTATTTACTTATTTTACTATTATATGCAGGTGGCGCAGTGGTTTAAACTGCTGTGCTGCTGGGCGGGTTGATTGAAAGGTTGCCGGTTCGAATCTGCACAAGGGGGTGAGTTCCCGTTGCTCCGTCCCAACCTTGCAGTTCGAAAGCATGCAAATACAAGTAGATAAAAAGGTACCACTTCGGTGGGCAGGTAGCAGCGTTCCGTGCACTTCGATGTTTAGTCATGTCGGCCACATGATCATGGAGACTGTCTGCGTACAAACGCTGGCTCCCTCGGCTAGGTAACGGAGATGAACACTGCCCCCTAGAGTCAGGCATGACTGGACTTAATGTCAAGGGGAAACCTTTACCTTTACAAGAACATGTGAAATATTTGACCAGTTAACAAAGAATTGGGCTACAGTGAAAAATAACTCTCAAATTCTAAACTATCACAGAAATCTGTAAACAGGGCATAGTATTCAAGATGGAGTGATGCTAATTAGTAAAAAGGAATGCATTGTTAAAGTATTATTCAATCAGGTTTGTTGTCTTGATCCCTCAGACCCACTGAGGGTATCTGTAATATTGAGCCTAGATTCCTTATTCTGATGTCGTCCTTGTGTGTCCCTGCTGGGTGGAGAGAGTGGCTCCTAGGAAAAAGGGCTTTTTCAGGGGTAGAACCTCTCTTACAAAATGTACTTTCCAGAAAGTCTTGTTATTTTGGCACCAGCTGAAATCCTTTTTTCCCTCAGACCTTTTAATCTTTCATTTCTAATTTTGTTTGATTCTCTATCACATTTTTATGCAACTTTAATATTGTTTAGTTTTATTATACAACTATATTTTCTGTGTGTCTTTTGCTTTGTTATAAGCCACTCGGAGAACTTGGTTATGGACAGTGGTGCTATTAGAGCGGGACTTTGGGATAGAGGTCCAAGACTCTCTGCTCAGCAGAAGAGCCATCAAATGCAGCAGGGCTGGGTTGCTATATTTTGAAATGAATTAAAAAATGCACATTAGCATCTGAAGAGTGGGGGCCTCGAATTACCTAGCTGTGCCACTGGCTAGATGATGATGTAATGGGGTTGTTTCCTCCAAACCCACCCTCTGCTGCTAAAATCCTGGGTATATATTGCATGCATCTTCCTCCTCTTTGCAAGAGCAAACATAATAATTACCTTATATGACTGCAATGACTCTATGACTCAATGAACCTATTGTTAGTTTTTGAAGCAGACCAGGCAGGTAGGACTTGAACCTTGGTCAGAGTCCAAGGAGAAATGGTGCATCTTGGCTCATTAGGACTTCCATTCTCTTGAATTTGAACTTGCTATTAAGCCATGTTCCAGCATCACTGACTCTCTGAATCCTACTCTTCTGCCTTCTGTTGTACACCTGACCAACAGGTGAGTATTCATTCGCTTCTGTTCATTGTTTAAAAGGTTATAGTAGTAAAAGATACTAACCTATACTAAGTTCCTGTTTGGCATTAAGGCAGTGTTACTATCTTGTTTAGTAATATTAATGTATTTTTAATTGACATGAAACAGTGGTATGAGCTAACACACTTGGTTGTGGCTGATAGCAGCTTGCTTGTTATTGGCTTTTTTGTGGCCCTTCCTGGAGTGCTGCTACATCAGCGGATTTCTAAAAGACTGAATGCTGAATGCAGCAACGAGCAATTTATCCTCACCCAATCTGGAAAAGTTTACCTTCATCCTAAGCATATGGAGGTTGTAATTACTCAGCACTGAACTACTTGGGATAAGGACAGAGATCCTTTTGGTTTTCCAGGACTGAGCCATGTATTTAAAACAGACTCTTCTAATACTAAACTCCAGGAGGTCCAGTCGAAATAAAATTGTTTGCCAGTTATTTCAGTGCTTTGGAAAAGCTGATTTTTGAAAATTATAGTGGACATATGCAATACGGCAGGGGTGGCCTGACTGCTCAGTGGAAGAGCCACATATGGTAAGTGTGAGATGTCCGAGAGCTGCAAGTGGGTGCCCACTGGCAATAATGGAGGGGGGAGTGTGCAGGTGCCATGCAGCAGGGGGCACATGGGTGCCCAGGGGCACCTGCAGCAGCGAGCAGCAAGCTGCAAAATAAACTTGAAGAGCTGCAAGTAAATTTGCAAGCCTCACTTTGGCCACCCCTGCCATATAGCATGGCTTAATTTCTAAATGAAAGGTGCTAAGCTCCACTTAGTCTCTAGGAGTTAGGCTCCTGCCCTCCCACGTGGAAAGTACTATTACTGCCCCTAGATACGTAAATAATTATTTCTCAGTGGGAAGATTTATTTATTTCTGTAGTGCCTTTCTGAAATCTACCAAGACACACTGTATAAATGGTACTCTGCACATACATAAAAAGCATTCTTCCCTTTGTAAAAATCCTGGTGTGCAGGACAGGGAGTTTAAAAATCCCATCTCATCAACTCAGTTATTCTTGCAGCACAGAAGTGGTTATCCTTTGAGTTATTCATACATAGTCTAAATTATATAAAATGGGTGGATTTGCACATCATGCTAAGCCACCCTGCAAATAAGCTACATGGTGAATTCTATGCAGAACAGTCCATGCTGCGTCCAGCAGATAGTAAGGGTCACCATGGTTTGTTCTCTCCCCACCCCCCCACCCCTGGCTTGGTCGTCCACTCACTATTCCAGTGTCCTTTGCAGCAGAACCCTCTGTGTCTACCATCTGTGCCATAAATTGCTATCCCTTTTTAATTGCCACCATTAAAAAAAAGAGGTTCAGAAAAGTGCACTTGGAGTTGGTGCAGGGCTGGTCCCTGGAAATTACACAAATAATTACACATTATGTATTTCTATTCTTTCATGGGTGCGTAAGTGTGCACTTCAACTGCCTTGCCTTATCAACGATCATTTAAGTTTCAGCTATCAAATGCAGTCAGATATATGGCAATTGGCAAGGTGAGATTGCACATTGGCTAATTTATTTGCACACAGTGCTTAACTGTCAGATGAAGAGTAAAGGGAAAAGTAGTGAAAATAAGTGCACCAAAGGGGGATGGCAACAATATCACCTCCTTAACAATAAGATCCTTTGGTTTTTATGTGCTAAACCAATAGTTCAGTGCCTGCCACCTTTTCAATACTTCCCCAAGTCTCCATTTGCTCCAAAAAGAAAAGATACACACGTTTTTGGAGAACTTAGTGCAATTCCCTAACAGTTCAGAAGAAATTGCTTTTATAGAAGCGGAGACTGGGAAAGGATAAAAATTTAATGCCTGGCAAGTAAATAAAGGGAAATTGCATAAATTTGATTGCTGGGAGGTAAAAGGAGAGAAAACAGGTGTACCTGCAGTAACTGCTCCATTACTGCAGTTGCAAAAATCTTGCATCAATTTACTTCCCAGTTATTAAATTCATTTATATTTTGCAATCCAAAAGAGTGCAGATACTCCCAATGTTTAAAAGAAAAAGAGGTGGCAAAGCAGGACAGCAGTGTTGTCAGTTGCAGTAGGACTTAGAGCTGTTCCCTCTATGGGGCACTATTCACTTGGTCCTTTTTCAACTGCCTCCTCAGTCTGGGCTTGGTTGTTTTGGGTTTGGAGTTGTTGGGTTTTGTTTTTTTCTTTTGGAGGGCAGGACTCAAAAGAGCTGCTGAAATGGTGAAGGGTTAGAATCAGTTAAACACTGAAAAGCCAGCATATTACATTGTTCAGGGGGTTATATTGTTTCTGTCCCCTTTGGTACACCTGCCTCTGCAGCTTTTCCTCTTTACTTTTCAACTGACAGATGGCAATTCTCAGCACTTTAGCTATGTGCAGTTTCACCTTCTCAGTATTTTACCTACTCCACTTCCATTTGAAAGTAGAAACTTGAAAGGTCATTGACAAGGCAAAATGAACAATTTTGTTACAATTTTCTGATGCTGCAAACATTAGTAAAAGCCCAGTAAACCAGTGACTGTCACTCTAAATTGACGCTTGGGC
Organism: Varanus komodoensis; assembly: GCF_004798865.1. Lineage (NCBI taxonomy): Eukaryota > Metazoa > Chordata > Lepidosauria > Squamata > Varanidae > Varanus > Varanus komodoensis. The sequence continues at coordinate 8,634,212 of NW_025335727.1, read as the reverse complement.
TTTGGCAAAGAGGCTTTCATTAGCAACAGCAAGGTAAAATTATGGAAGGCTACATGGGTTTTTGTGTCTCTTGCTGAGTGACTCACTAGCCAATTCCTAGAACAGGCCATGATTTGTCATGGTGGCTTCAACAGGAAGTGTCGATGGCCACCCATCCGGATGGCTTTTAAAAGGGATTGGATAAATTCATAAAGGAAAAGGCTACCAGTAGCTACAGGCCTTGCTGGCTATGTGTTGCCTCCTTTAGTAGAGGTGACATGCCTTTGTACACCAGCTACTGGAGAGCTTGGGCAGGAGGAGGTCTTGTGTCCATCCTGTTGAGGGATCCTGTGGACAGCTGCTTTGCTACCATAGTGCTGGACTATGAAGAATGTAATTTCTTCCTGATGACCAAACAAGAAGGGTCAGTTATTTAGGGTTCTATTTTTATTTGTTTATTAGATTTGTTTAAAGGCCACCCAGTAGCATCATTCTATGAGAGAGACAAAATAGGATTGAAAATATAAAATAAGCTTCTATCAAGGAGGTCAGAATGTGTAATGATAAGCCTGGAGTCACTGGTTTGTCACCAGAAGTGTAGGTCAAAATAACCACGTACAGAAGTAACTGAATGTTTTCTGCTATGATTTTTTGTTTGTTTTTTACTAACTACAAAAAGCTAAATGCATAAATTTCTTGTGCCTGATGACTGTCACAGCTGGTCCCAACTGCAGATGGGCTCACTCTATTGTTAGTGTGCACCTTTGATAAAGAGTGTTTTAAAATAAAAACTTACTTGCTGGTGTTGCCGGTCTTAGTCAGACAATGAACACAGGGGATTTTTTTCCCTCAACAACTAAATGGACCTTGGGTCTGATCTAGCACAGTTCTTATGTTATTGCTGCCCCACAATAAGCCGGGAAGCAATCTGTATTTCACTACACAAAACCTCACTAGTTATCCATGATGGGCTACCTTGTTGTGTGAACCATGTTAATGTGAGGAAAAACTATATCCTGCAGAAACTTGACCTAGTTTTTTAAAAAATTAAAACCCTATGTCTAACATATATTCAATAGAATGCTAATTGTAAAGGACTGAAATTATTTAATGTTTTGTACTTAGTTTCTAGTCATGCTGGGTCAGATCAGGGATCCATCTAGTTAAGCATTCAGTTCACACAGTGAACTGGATCCCAGGAGCCCACAGGATCCCAGGAACAGAATATTGGTACAATAGCTCCTCCTACCCCAGTTCCCTAGCATCTCAGGTGTTGAAAGCATTCCTCACAGGAGAGTTGCTCCAACATCTTGATTATTTAGTTGTCCTTCTCTGCACTTTTTTCAAACTCCATAATCATCTTTTTCAGGTGCAGTCACCAGAATTGTACACAATATTTAAAGTTCAGTCATACCAAACGCTCGTATAAGGGGAGTATGATCTTGGCAGGTTTATTTTCAATTCCTTTCCAAATTATGCCTAACATGGAGTTTGTCTTTTTCACAGCAACTGTGTACTTCATGGGTCCTCAAACTATGGCCCGCGGGATGGATCTGACCTGCCGTGGCCATCCATTTGGCCCATGCCGCCATTCACTGCCCACACGCGTGCTTGCTGTGAGGGCAGGGAGGTAGTGGCTTCCTCACTCGGAGATGCTCTTTGAGCGAGCAAACCGCTGTCTGCCTCCCGTGCACATGTGTTCGGAGATGGTCTCCGAGCAAGCAAGCCACCGCCTGACTCCCGTACATGCGCACTCGCTGCTGCCTTGCAGCACGGGCAGGGAGGTGGTGGCTCGCTCGCTCAGAGATGGTTTTGGACTCACTGGGTGATGCTGGGAGATCTCCGAGCGAGCCACCACCGCACGCACCCAATGCCACCTCGTGCATGTCCAATGCCGCCTTGCGCACGCCCGATGGCACCTCACCAACCCGCACCCCCACCTCACCAGCCAGTGATGGTCACCGCAGCCTTTCAACTGGCCCCCTATTCAAAAAGTTTGAGGACCCCTGGTTTACTGGGTCAACATTTTCATTGAGTTGTCAACCACAGTTCCAAGATCCCTTTCTTGATCAGTCACTGCTAGTGCAGGTTCCATCAGCTTACAATTGAAATGGTGTGTTTATCCCAAAAATGCATTGAGCTGCTTTTGCCATTTTGATGTGCATTCACCTAACTTGGAGAGATTCCTTTGGAGCTCTTTTTTGTTTTAGGTTCCCTAATTAGTTCAGTGGCATAAGCAAACTTGGCCATTTCACTGTTCACTGCTAATTTCAAAGCATTTATGAATAGGTTGAAAAACATTGGTCCTAATATACAACGCTGAGGGGACAACATAGTTTATATCCCTTCAATGGGAGAAATTACCATTTATTCTCACTCTCTGTCATCTTTAACCAGTCACTGGCCCATAGGAGGACCTCCCATCTTATTTCAAGACTGAGTCATTTGCTCAGGAGTCTTTGATGAAGGACTTTGTAAAAAGCCTTTGGGAAATCCAAATGTCTACTAGATCACCCTGTTAATGTGCTTATTGATACTCTCAAAAATCTCAAACATATTAGTGAGATAGGACTTACCTCTGCAGAAACCATGTTGACTCTTTTTCAGCAGGGCTTGTCCCTCTGTATGCATACTGATATGCTTTCAAGCAATTTAACCAGAATAGATCTTAATGCTGTCTGGTCTATTCCCAGATCCCAATTTTAAAAGATGGTGCTACACTGACCATTCTTCAGCCCTCTGGTATACAGGCCAACCTTAAATATTTTTGTATTTTGCTTTTCCTTGTCAGCAACCTTGTCTTTGAGGGAACAAACTTTCCCCGACAACCAGGAGCTCATTTAGAGCACGTTACTCCCCAGCTAGCAGTCATACAGATGGCACTCAGTGCAATTTACTAGATAGCTCCCACACCCCTGCTGGCTGTCTGCTTTCATAAATGAACTTAATTGGTGCTATTGAGTTTGTTTACCTGGAAAACCTGGGAGAGGTTTTTAGTTTATTGGAAGTAGTGGGTTTACTTTGTATTTTTAATTTAAGTTCACACATACTATGAGATGGGAGAACACAGTTTTCTGTCCTGTTCTCCTCAGCTTGTTGTCAAACTTGCATGGTTCCTTAACTTGCTTATGTGTTAGTGCTTTGTCCCTGGGTCTGAAATGCTTTGTCACTGGGGCTCCTCAATAGCCGTTTCCTTTAACCCCAGATAAGTGATGTTGTTTCTTGGTAGCTCTACTGCTAATTATAGATCAATATAGTAACCTCCCCTCTAATACTAAATGAATATTAAGGATCTCATATGTCAGCCATTCTGACTTGCTGTGACACTGTGTTCAGCAACATAAAAGATTAACTACCATATATAAAATGCACATGTAAGCATCAATGTGTTATTGGAACGTTGCTTGCACCAATATGATGATGTTAGTTGCAAAGTCGCGTCCAACCCATCACGACCCCATGGACAACATTCCTCCAGGCCTTCCTGTCCTCCACCATCCCCTGGGGTCCACTTAAGCTCACAATGACTGCTTCAGTGACTCCATCTATATACTTATTTACTATTATTATTATTACCTATTTCAATATTGTTATAAATTACTTGAACCAGCAGTAACTACAGCCAGACTCAAGAAAAATGTATGTGCTTTACTAAATGACAGCAATCAAGCCCAATAGCCTAAGGATTCATGCTTATACTCATAGTTTACAACATCCAACACTGGAAGCTGACAGAGGAAAATTTGATGGACACGTGGCCATGAAAGCTGCACAAGGTATATAGCCAGTAATTTAAATGCACATCTTTCATTATGCCCAACAGATTTCTGGCAAGGAACTTTATTTTAAAGAATTTTCTGTATGGTATATAGTAAAAAAAAAGGCAAAGTAATTTGAAGATCTCTTTATAGCTCACCTTTCACATCTTTTAATGTAGTTTCTGATAGGTGATGTCTCACCCACACATGAAAGAAGTGAGACAACTGATCTGCATTTTTAATGCACAAGTGAAAATTGCTATTTCAAATTACTTCATGTTATAAGAGAGGTGTAGACTAATGTTGTATGAAAACTTAAAAATAAATTTCCTGTCAAGTTGGTTAGCATATACACCAAACCTGTTTCTCAAACTGCTAAGATGTATACTGAATTTTATCACACTGTTTCATGAATTAATTCAGAATCCCCATTGAGCATCTCATTATCCACCACATACAAAAGATATGTGAATCCTGCATTATCTGGAAATCTAATTAACCCACCAGGACAGCAATGAAAAATGAGTAACCACTAACAGCTGCTTGAGAACATTATGAAACCGTTATTTGATTCCATGAACAGGAAAATTCCATGACCAAGAATAATTTTGAATTTAGTATTCAGGCAAACTTAAAAATGTGATGAAGGAGCCTTAACATATTAAAACAGTGTCTCCCTTATTGCCTACACTAATCTATGACTTACAACCACCTTTCACCTACTCTTTTGTTAGGAAATCACTTGCAAGGCATTGGCCAGTTGGGTGGTACATGGACAGGGTGACTTGTCAGAGCTAGAGTGACCCCAAAGTTCTCTCTTTCATCATCCCCATTCCTTTAGACCAGCCTTCTCCAACCTGGTGGCCTTCAGAAGCATTTGGAACACAACTCCTACAATTCTCATCCAGGAGGGCCACTGACTGGGAATTCTGGGTGTTGCAGTCCAAATGTATCTGGAAGGCACAATGTTGGGGAAGGCTGCTTTAGAGATTAAATTCTACTGCTCTTCAGAATATTTCTCCTTTTCTTAGTAAATTTATGACCATGATAAGCCATTTACTCTCACTGTCTATGTCATACATGTTGCCAGAATGTGTAAACCCAGATAACAAGTTTGCTAAATGTATCCCTGGGGCAAGTCTCTTATTAAATAAATGTTAAAACACATAAACATGATGTGACTCTAAGTCTAGGCAAAGTTCCCAACTGTTTGACACAAATTTCCTTCTGCATTTTTTGTGTTAGCTAAAAATGCACATTATACCATTTAGCTCAATATTGTCTACTGGTTGCATACTGGAATCCTATCTAGAGATGTCAGAGGCTGAACCAGGACCTTTCCATGGAATTGGTTTTTTCCAAGATTATGGCCCTTTGTAATCATGTAATAATCCATTTGTGTTTGGATGGGTTTTCATCTTTCATTAAACTAGGTACTTTGACTCTCTATTACCTGCTTCCTGTCTCTACTTCCTTATGCCAAATTGTTTGAATACACTTGTGCATATCACGTAGCTGGCTGAAGAATTTACAGATTAATTCATTCTTAAATTAATTCTGCTTCTGGCATTTGTTTATGCACATATCTTATGGCCCATGTATTAGTATGAGTGCAAGTCAGGATCTATGTTAGCATAAATGCTTGTTAAGCAAAAGTTTCAAAGCCGTAAGACCAAGGGTGTATTTAATAAATATGTGCGTAGCTGTATTTATGGGGTGCTTTCCTGCACATGGGTGCTCAAGGCTGCTTACAACAAATTTAAGCTGTAAAAGTAGTGCATATTTTAACTTGATATGTAAATTCCTTTCAAGATTGTATGTATTAAAAAATTAGACTTCAGTTGCAGGGTTGCATCATCTGAATTGAACACAGAAATTCAAGTTGCAATACAGTTTTATATAATCTTGCAATCCCTCTTGCAAGAACAGTGTGCACTGGTATTTTTCTTTTTAAGGAACACCACCACTTCATCAAAATTTATGACAAATGTATTTCTTGTATTTGTATCCCACCTTTTCTCTCTCCCATCAAATTCTTTCTCACATCTCAAATCTTAAATGATAATTCTGGCCTAACTCATTAGCCCTTACTTCACTTAAAATGGAACTATATTCAATGTAAATATATTTGTCTGAATTTGCTCATCTTTCTCTTACCTTTATTTCCTCCAGCGCCAAATTTAGATAATAAAAATACTAAAAAAATTTTTTTATTTAAAACATTTATATGCTGTCCTTTACAATAACACCTCAGGATGGCTTACAACATTAAAACTGATAAATACAATCAATAAAAAAGGACAAAAGAATAATATATAACCAGTAAAAAAATCAAAAAGCAAACACCAGTTTAGATAAGCTTGATGTCGCAAGTATTTCATATTTCTGCTGAACATATATAAAGTGCAACATGAATATTTATATATCATGTTAATCATAAACTCAGGGTGGCTTACTTTGCACTTGGAAATAAAGAGTGTGGATTCACAGCAAATGGGCCCTGGATCACAGTTCATACATAGTGTATAGAAAAATCCTCTCTAGTACAGCAGAATATATATAAATATATAGGCACTATTCTTCAAGGAAAGGATGAGCTACGACTTAATATAGTCTCTCTTCTCTCTAGCACACACTCAGTAAGGAACTCAGCCTGCAGGAAATTAAATGACTTGAGGAGGAGGGCAATTTTTTTTAGTTGAATTGAGGTGCTATCATATACAGAAAAAAAGTCCTACAGCTGCCAGCATTCCCTGTCCATCCTCTGTGCCCAAGAAAAAGTTTCACCTCTTCATCAACTTAAGGTTAAACTGAGCTAAGAGGTAAACAGAAACTGTTAAAAAGATTTTGACTAGCCAGGTTGAGGGATAGCCACCGTAAGATGGTCTCCTGATGCAATCAGGTAAAGATATGAATCATGGTGATTTGTGCTCAGGTTAGTTGTTAGGTGGTGATGTAATTTGCGGGGGGGGGGGTGGCTTGCCTCAAATAGAGAATGTTTTGGGTGGCTAGGTTTGATAATTTCTTGAGACTAGTCAATGGACTAAGAAGATACGCAATAAAATAATTAAATTTACCCAACATCCGCTGAACTCTACCCTCTCAAGGACAAGTCTGGATATTGTGCGCGCGCGTGTAGTATGAAGATGCATGAAACTAAAACGCGAATGCGACAATACGTCTGTCGTACCGACGGGTATACTCGCCAGGGCGCTGTGGTTCACTCTCTCCTTAGTGCACCTCCACTCTGGGTGAACCGGGCTTGCCTCCCGCGTAACGTGTGAAGGGCCCCGAGGGGAACTGGAAATGAACTGCGCTGCGGGGTAGGCAAGTCGAGGTTAGGAGCCGGGAACGTGGAGGAGGCCGGCGACCAATGCATTCCGTCACTGAATGGCCTGGCGCGGGCGAGGGCAGAAGGCTGAGCGGGGGGGGGGGGGGAAACGGGGGGGGGGCATTTGGGGGGACAAGGCGGTGCAGAGGGGGCCGGGCGGAGGCCGTTTTCGCGCGGGCGGGCGGGCGGGCGGGCGAGCGCCGGGCCCGGAGGTTGCTGAGGGAGGCGGCGGGGGCGACGGCGGCGGCGACTGTCTGGCTCTGCCAGCCAAGAGAAAGGGAAGGGAGCGAGCGCGCGCGGTGTTGTGTGTGTGTGTGTGTGTGTGTGTGCGTGCGTGCGTGCGTGCGCGCGCGCGCGGGAGGGGGGAGGGAGACGGCCTCGCGCCGGCCCCTCTCGTTCCCACCCAGCCCGAGCCAGCCGGGCCAGACAGTGGGCGGGCCTTGTCGGGGCGCGCGCTTCTGGCGGGTTCGTGCCCGCGCGCCGCCGCGCCGTCGTAGCCGCCGCCGCCGCCGCCGCCGCCTTCTCAGCCAGGGTGGTTTTTCCACCATCACGTCCTCGTCCTCCTCCTCCTCTGTCTCCGCAGTGAGGTCACGGGTGGGCGGTGCGTCAGCGGCGGCGGCTTCTGTTTCACTGCTGGGGACAGCCCGAGAGCTCGGCTGTGATGTGCGGTAAGGAAAGGACGTTTCTCGTAGAAATGGGGGTGAGGAGGGGGAGGAGGAAGAGGACGGGGGTCTCTCAGGAAGAGAAGTAGGGCCGGGGTGAGTTATACTGAGGTAATCCGTGGGGGAGGGGGAAAGAGAAGCGTCCCAGGAAGGGGGGAGGGGAGCGGAGTAGCTGTAGGTTAGCCCAGAGCAGTTGCACGGGGGAGGGTGCCGTAAGGGGGGCGCCCAGGGGAGAAGGAAGGGCTCCGGTCCGGGTGGAGGAGGGGGAGTAAGCCTGCCGGAGGTGGGGTGGCGTGAGGAAGGAGGGGGAGGGGGAAGTGATGGTTACTCCGTGCGGATTTTGGGGTGGGATCGCTTGTGTGGTGTGAATGAAAAATAGTCCATGAAGGGAGAAGATTTCCTTTGGAGCAGTAGATGAATATGTATGAGCAGTAGATTGTTCTTGAGATCATTATCGTCAACCGCGGGGCGGGGGAGAGGAAGAAGAGAGACCGAGGGGTTGGTCTGAGGGTGTCTGTAGAGGGACTCTTTCGGAAGAGACTCTCCGCCCCACCCGGCTTAACCTCCCCCGCCTGTCTGCCTGCCTGTCTGCCTGCCTGCCTGCCTCTCAGCCTGATTTAACCTTTCTCAGCCCTGTGAGGGGAAGAGTGACTGTAGCAGCAGGTTCATCTGATACGAGAAGGAAAAGGAGTTTCATTCAGCGCAAAGAAGGGAAATTCCGCACGAGACGAGGAAGGTTCCGGGACGAATCGGGTTCTAGCGCTGGGTTAGCCAGAAGGTGAAGTAGGAGATTCCCCAGCAGTAGGAGGTCAAGGGAACCACCAGCATCGACTAGCTTTTGGTGGGGAGAACAGCTCAGTACGTGGTCATAAACACTGACTATGGTAATGTTAGGTACTAGTGAGGGAGGTTTAGGGAAACTAGAGTTTGTGGGCAAGATGATGTGTGTGCGTCTTAGCTTAAGCAAGCCTATGAGACAGTGGCTTTCATAGGTGGCTTTCAGGAAGCCATTAGCTTGTCTGTTGAATAAGTCATACTCATCTGTGCCTGGAATGCATGGTACAGAAGAAACATTCTGCGGTGTACACATAGGGGTCATGCAGTGTGTTGGACCTTAATGTTGGTTTGTGGTAAACTAAAAAGAACTTACCATGGAATATGCCAGAAAAATCATGTTTGGCATTGCTCTGCATCAGGAAGATGGTAGTGGTGGCAGGTATGCTTTCAGGGAGGCTTGTCTGCTATCGTCTAATCCAATTCCTTTATAGGTTTTTGCAGAACTCCTGGTTTCCCTAAAGCAGTTTTAGAATCTCCGCTGAAAGAGAACAGGCTGAAAGTGAGAGATACCTACTACCATGAGAAACCTTAGACAAGTAGTTTTTTTCTAGAGGAATGCATATCTTTGAGATTTTAGAACATGGAAAAGGTAATTATTGTAAAGTTATGCTTGAGACAGAATTGTGTAAGATATTTTGCATGGCATTGAGAGTACTGCATAAAAGAATTAGAGCTGGTATTAGTAAAGACGATGCTGTGTGGGTACCTCAATTTTTCAGGGAAATAGTGCTTTTTACTATTTTTCATATGTCTAGGGTTGATGGAGAGTGGTGATTTTAAAGAACAGGACTCCAGAAAGTGAGCCACTTAGATGTGGTCTTAGTTTGGAGAAAAAATGTGGAATATGATTGTGATGTGTGTTTTAGAAGATAGCAAAAGAAAGAGAATATGCCGTATGCAAATACTTCGTTAATATTTGTGCTTGTTTTTGCACCTAGATTTCCCTAGATTTTGGGAAATGGGAACTTTAAAAAAAAGTATGCTGGTTTTTGAAAATAATAAGTTCTAGTGCTGGGGATGATTTTTTAACATGCTGAATGCATGCACAAAACTAGAACAGAGTGAATATATTATACATGAAAGTGCACTTCAATATACATAATGTTAGGTTTGCTTTGTATAAAGCAATAGCAGTGTGTGTGTATGTGTTTAATCTTGCCCAATGGCTTGTATGGAAAGCCTTCCATAATTGAAGGTTCATTTAAGTTGAGTTTTGCACTGATTATAAGAGTCTGAAGTTATTCCAATTTTAAAATCAATATAGCTGGAATCTAAGTCCTTTAATATGTTGCTTTTGAAAGGGTAATGTGAACTTTTGATTTCTGTGGATCTCTCCTCTGTTCTAGCTCCTGAATTTGTGAAATACAAGAGGAAAATTTGATGTTTTCTTTGCTCTGTAAATTTCAAGAGGACATTCATGCAAGAATTTGTTTGTGGACAATTGGGCATTTTTCTCACCTCTCACCCTGTTCTCCAATGGGCTTCTCTGTGTACAGATTCGCTAGTAGCCAAAAAAACTAGTAGGGAGAAGGCAGGAGTGGACTTCTTGTGGTGGAGAGACTACAGAGATATGCAATAAATGCATTGCTTTAGGGAAAAAAAGCAAACAAGAAGTGTGAAGCCATTTATATACATCAGAAAAACTCAAATCAAATAGTGGCAGTCAGGGGCTTTACATGCAAAGGAAGAAGAGAACACCTGGTGGGGGAGGGAGTAACACTCTTTTCATGCACATTCCACTCACCTTCAGAATAGTTTTCTGGTGGTAAGTGATGATAATTCCATTCAGCATATTGGGGGTGGAGGGAAGAGAAGCTGAGCAGAAAACCTACTTTGCTTGCAATCTGCTCAGCTAAACCCAGGAAATATATTCTCTTTGAATAAGGCTGTCTTTTCTTATTACCCCAACAACTGACACAAGACAAGAGAATATCAGACGATCAAGTGTGTATATGTCTGCATTTCTGAATGTGCACAGATGAATACATGAAGTAGATTTCATGGGGGACAGAGCGATAACATGTGATGAAGATAGTGGTTAAAAGACTTTAGTCCTAACAAAGCAATTGTCAGTTAGGTGTCTTGTATATTTTAATCACTAGGTTTGACATGGCAGCATCCCTCATTAAGGTTGCATGAAGTTAACTTAAAGCTGTTTGATTTCTATATACTTCTGAATGTAATATACTTGTCTGTTTTTCTCCTTCATTCAGATGCTGTGAAAGGATGGACAGATGTATGAATTAGTAACCCAAGAAGTTAATCTTGCTGATGGCTGGAAACTTGTTTTTATTATTAAATTTTGTGATTGGAACATTAGTATTCACAATGATCACCCATATATAGATAGCTGCAGCCTGCACAATGGGACCATCTTCCAGTTGGGGCTTTATTGGTAAACTAGCATTGGAGCTGGAAAACATTATTGCACAATAAATCAAGAAATTTGTCTATGATACTGGGCATAACAGGAATCCATTGCATAAGGCTCTGATCCCTCAACTTCTAGAAGTGTAACTTTGAAACTAACATGTCTCAGGCTATGGAAGCATCAGCACTTCAATGTTTTAATGTTCAGTTGAAAGAAAATATGAAGAATCTGCGTGTTTCTAAAAACAGAAATATTCTGCAAAGCTAGACTTTGTTCTCAATTACAGTTTCCTGTTGGATGAATTATTGGATCATTTTCAGGTCCATAAATCTAAGGGATTGAACAAAACCTTTTTTGTATGTGCATTAAGTTGTTCATTTTATATTAATCAATTTGAAAGAAGTGTTTTTAAATAACAGAATTCCCAAGGTAATTCCTTATCTTCAGCAGCTATGATGCTAAATGTGAAGTGCTGAAAATAACAATTTTGATATCTTGTTAAATGTTTACTGTAATGAAAGCAGCCATACTGGTTATGCAGCTGAAATAACTAGAAATTGTGATTTGAAAGTGCTAATTTTGATCGAATTTCAGATTCAACTATTTAAAATTTAGCTATGGAAGCTTCACAGACAAATTTTCCCCTAGGCCATCAGTCCAAGCAAAAGGGTACAGTAGCACAAAGAGATGGCAGCCCTCCAGCAAAAAAGGCAATGACAGAAATACACGTAAAGGATGAAGTACAGAGTGTAGTAAGTAAGTTGTCAACAATAAAGAAGGAGCACTTGGACGAATATGAAGAAAACTTTACGGAGGACAGAGAGGAAGATGCCAAACCAAATATTGCTGCAGCATCCGAGTCTTTGAACTTAAATCCTGGGTTGAAACACACACTGGCACAGTTCCACTTAAGCAGCCAGAGTTCACTGGGTGGACCAGCAGCATTTTCTGCTCGCCATTCTCAAGAAAGCACATCTTCTGTCTTTGTACCTCTCCCATCACCCCAGATTCTTCCTGGTCCACTGCTTGTTCCTTCAGACAGCTCTACAGAACTGACTCAGACTTTACTGGAAGGGGAATCCATATCTTGTTTTAAAGTTGGTGGGGAAAAGAGACTTTGCCTGCCTCAAGTTTTGAATTCTGTGCTCCGTGACTTTTCTCTACAGCAAATTAACACAGTATGTGATGAGCTTTATATCTATTGCTCTAGGTGCACTTCTGATCAACTTCACATCTTAAAAGTTTTGGGAATCCTACCATTTACTGCTCCGTCTTGTGGGCTGATCACATTGACAGATGCTCAGAGACTATGCAATGCTTTGTTGCGTCCTCGCACTTTTCCTCAAAATGGCAGCCTGCTTCATGCTAAAAGTTCACTGGCTCAACTAAAAGAGACTGGCAGTATCTTTGAAGTAGAGCATGAATGTTTGGGCAAGTGCCAAGGTTTATTTGTTCCACAGTTTTATCTTCAGCCAGACTCTCCATGCATCCAGTGTGCAGAGTGCTATGGGATGTTTTCACCCCAAACATTTGTGATGCATTCTCATCGATCTCCTGATAAGAGGACCTGTCACTGGGGCTTTGATTCCGCTAAATGGCACTGCTACCTTCATATTAACCAAAAATATCTAGGAACACCAGAAGAGAGAGATTTGAAGCATCTCTTGGAAGACATGAAAGAAAAATTTAGCATGAAAAATCAGAAAATAACACAGTCAAAAGTAAGTATGCTTGTAAAATATTTGGATCCGAGTAGTGCTAAAGATTATATTTAAATTATTCTAGATGTATTCTTCATAAAAGGAGATGTATACCTTTTTCAAAAATTTGAAATGTTAGCAGGAAGTGTTACCATATTACAGCCAATGACACCTTGGTGCTGAAAACTCAAGGTTATAAACTAGCAGGCTTGGAATTCTTATTTCTTGCTTCTGACTGACATATAATCATGACACATGTGGAGGCAATAATGCATCCCTGTATGCTTTGTAGAGAACATGGAACAGAAATTGTAGAAGAGTGAAAGTGAAGGAGGAGAGGGTTCTGACATAGAATACTTGACTGAAAAGTCTTGAGGCACTTCCACAAGTCAGTTATGGCTAAAAAAAAAAAATGTGTTGAAACAAGAGAGAGATGTCATTGCACTTTGTTTTGAAATAAGTATGAAAATAACCTAAAAAAAACCAGGAGACCCACTGAAAGATTTAACAGGATGCCTTTGACACATCCTGATTCTGCTGAGACAAAGTCTTAGTTAAATACCTGTAATTGTTGTCTTTCCCACCCTGGATTAGTATCACAATTAATTTTAAAAGCACAGAAGCTCTTCTTGTTCTTGACTTTTCTAATTCTAGAAACACTGATAGATAGCTTTTGAGGAAGGGGCTTCAATGCCGCCCCCCCCCCCCCCCCACACACACACTCTCTCTAAATCAACCTTTGGGTTTTTTTCTCTTTCCATACTATTTTCCGCTTTCTCAAAAAACTACAAATTTACAAATGGCTACATCAAAAAATTTCTCTACGGCATAATTGGAAGCCAGTATACACTTAATTGAGGCTAATGCCACCCTGCTATCTTTGATCATTTATTTCTGCTTTGTATTGGGTGTTTTTACTGTGAGTCCTGTGACTGTAAACTAGGATGTATACTAGGATTTTTTTATCTGCAACTTTAAAATATTTTGCTCTTTGCTTTCTTTAAAACTTGAGTAAGAAGGTGTCTGGCTTGGATCTAAGTGTGCCCTTACATGGCCAAAAAATAAGTTCACATAAGCTCATGCATGCTTAATTTTGCCCATTGCCCCTTTCTGTTGCAGTTCCCTATCCTGTTTTATTTGCTTTTCTGGAATGTGTCCTCAGGTGTGACTTTCTGGAGGTCATAGGGAGCTAGTGTAGGAAAGAAAGCCTTGCTTTTGGGCAGGACTCTATATGTAGAAGTTAGGATACTATCTAATCCATAGTATGCTGATTCTTGAATTTACTGAAGACTTGGTTAGATCTGATCCAGATGCCCGTACATAACCAGGTTTCATTCAGGTTTTTTGTTTTTATTACTATAACTTTAGATATTTCTGCAATGAATGACATCTTAGTTATCCTTCAACAGGGGAAAGGCTGTTATGAAAATATTAGTACAGTTCTGGGGCATTTAAGTGTTTAGAAGCTTGCTTTATTTGTTTCTTTTAAGTTAACTATTGGCTGGACCAACTGATGGTTTTATTCTGCAACCAAGGATGCGTAAAATCTTAAGAATTTCAGATTTCATTTTTCAATCTGTAGCTTTTACAACTGCAGAGAAATTTAGGAACACAGAATTGTAATGTGTACCTTAAAGAGGATTTCCATAATGCCAGCCTATAGCATTGAATATATAGATAGTGTATAGATATTTACTTAGAGCCATACCTTTTTCCAGTAATAGCCAAGATTGTAAGTGCTACTTGCCATGTGGAGCTTCTCAGAAACTGAGTGTAAGCAAGACGCAACAACAGGATAAGAAAAATGAAACAAATACATATGGGAGGATGGACAAAGGGGAGCAACGTTTTCGAGTTTCTTAGACTTGGTGGTTATATCAGTAACTTCAAAAGCTGACTATTTTGAGGAGTGATAGAGCACATGTTTTGCATGAAGAAGATTGCAGGATCAATATGTGGTATCTTCCATTAAAAGATTTCTGGGTAGCAGAAATCTTGGAAAAATCCTGGAAAGTGGATGCCAGACAGAGTAGAAAGTACTTGGATAGAAGTTTCAACGGTCTAATTTGGGATAAGGCACTTTGATGTGTTCATGTAGTTAATGTGACCCCACTTGAAGGCAGGAAACCTCATCCAGAAGTGTGATACAGAGATTCCAAAATGCAGTTTGAGCATATGTGATGCCATTTCAGCATTATCATTATGAGGGTTCATGCCTAGAGAAACTGTCTGAATTATAGATTGTCAGCTGCCTGGTCGTAACACAGATTTTAATTTGTCCTAGACCATAAATCAGTGATTAGGAGCTTACTTGTTTAGCACTAGTTAAACAGTCCAGGAAGAAGCAGCACTTGTTATAGCTGTTATAACTATACATTTAAAGCTTAACTAAGTCTATATACCCAAGATTGTAGCCAGTTGGCTTACGAACATAATCCATTCCAGGACTCTGGTCGTGACCCAAATTGGTTGTGAGCCAAGTTAAATTTCCCCATAAGGTTCAGTGTAAATAAAGTTAATCCGTTCTGTAACCACTTTTTAAACCAGAAAAATGTGAAGCAAAGTGACAGCAACAAAGATCGCAGCCATCTCCCCCCACCACCCCGAGCACAAATGTGGCCATCTCCCTGCCCCCCCAGCACAACCGAGATTGTGCCTGACATCCCTGCACAACCGAGATCGTGCCTGTCATCCGTGCATGCGCCTGTCATCCCTGCAGATGCCCATCATCCCAGCACGCTGGGGTTGGGGGGGAGAGATGGGCACAATAGCGGGTGCACTGGGGAAGGAAGAGACGGCGCGAACAAGGTGCACTGAGGGAGGGAGAGATGGGCGTGATCTCGGACATCTCCCCCCCCCGCCCGCCCCTAGCATGATCGCGGCCATCTCCCCACTCAGAGGGGTGGGTAGATGGCCGCAATCATGCTGGTTGTGGGGGAGGAATGGCTGAGATTGCACCTGTCTTTCCTGCAGGAGCACGCCTGTGATCATGCATGCCTTCCCTGCACGAAAGCAACTGCAACCATGGCCATCTCCCCACTCGGGATGGGGGGGCGGGCAGAGATGGCTGCGATCTTAGTCACCACCCAATGCGGAGTTCGCGACCCAAGTCAAAATTTTAATGAAATTTTTGTTCGTGACCCGATTTGTTCATGAACCAAGGCATTCGTGAGCCGAGGTATCACTGTATTTATTTTTATGTTGTACACTGCCCTGAAATCCCTATGGACTACGATGCAGTTTACAAATACAATAAATAAAAAAATTTGATGGATTGACTTTATCATGCTTTTCTACCAAAAAAAGTAACTTAAAGCAATTTACAGACACAATGAACTGTGATAAAAATACTGGGTGACTTTGGGCCTGTCACTCGCACTCTGACCTACCTCATAGGGTTGTTGTTGTGGGGATAAGTGAGGGTAGGATGAGAATGATGTAAGCTGCTTTGAATTCTGAGAGCTCTGTGATAATGAATGAGCTATAAAAGCTTAAATAAATAAAACAATACACTAAAGGGCAGTCAAAACGATTGCAGAATCAATAAATAAAGCACCCATATGGACAGATCCATTTACAGGCCACAGGCCTTTTGAATAAAATGGTCTTTGTCAGTGGGTAGAAAGGCAGCAGAGACTGAGCAAACTAAGCCTTCCTTGGGAGGGACTTCTATTGACTGGGAGAGGCCATTAAATTGAACTCTCGGGTCACTACCAACTGTGCTTCTGGTGGTGGCAGTTCTGAAAGAAGGGTTTCCACAGAATCTCTTAAGAACTGCACAGTCTTATATGGGAGAAGGCAAACTTTCAGGTACCCTGGTCTGTAACTGTGTTCACTTAAGGTAAAGTTCTCATAAAAAATATTTTGACTTACCTTAATGAAAATGATAGATATACTGTGTCTTAAGCCTTATAAATGACCTCATTATCATGGCTTATGAAGAACTACATATCAAAATATTGTTATGCATTTACATATTGCTGTATAAATAATGATAACCTTCAAAATGTGAGTTTTAATAAGATACCCTCCTTGAAGGAGGTAAAAAGGGCATCTACTTGGAGTAGGGCCTTCTCTGCAGTCGTGCCCAGATTGTGGAATGCATTCCCCAGACAGGTTCGCCTGGTGATGGGTCTGTATTCTTTTCAGCGCCAGGTTATAACCTTTTTATTTAAATGTCATTTTAAAACTTAGTATTTTAGTAGTTTAACAGTTGCCTTGATTTATTTTATTGGTTATACAGTATATCACAGAAGTGAGTACACCCCTCACATTTTGTAAATATTTTATTATATCTTTTCATGTGACAACCCTGAAGAAATGACACTTTGCTACAATGTAAAGTAGTGAATATACAGCTTGTATAATAGTGTACATTTGCTGACCCCTGAAAATAACTCAACCCACAGCCATTAATGTTTAAACCGCTGGCAACAAAAGTGAGTACACGCCTAAGTGAAACTGTCCAAATTGGGCATTATTAGCCATTTTCCCTCCCCGGTGTCATGTGACTCATTAGTGTTACAAGGTCTCAGGTGTGAATGGGGAGCAGGTGTGTGAAATTTGGTGTTATTGCTCTCACTCTCTCATACTGGTCACTGGAAGTTCAACATGGCACCTCATGGCAAAAGAACTCTCTGAGGATCTGAAAAAAAGAATTGTTGCTGTACATAAAGATGACCTAGGCTATAAGAAGATTGCCAAGACCCTGAAACAGAGCTGTAGCACGGTGGCCAAGACCATACAGAGGTTTAACAGGACAGGTTCCACTCAGAACAGGCCTCGCCATGGTCGACCAAAGAAGTTGAGTGCACATGCTCAGCATCATATCCAGAGGTTGGCTTTGGGAAATAGACAAATGAGTGCTGCCAGCATTGCTGCAGAGGTTGAAGGGGTGGTGGGTCAGCCTGTCGGTGCTCAGACCATATACCATACACTGCATCAAATTGGTCTGCAGGGCTGTCGTCCCAAAAGGAAGCCTCTTCTAAAGATGATGCACAAGAAAGCCCACAAACAGTTTGCTGAAGACAAGCAGACTAAGGACATGGATTAGTGGAACCATGTCCTGTGGTCTGATGAGACCAAGATAAACTTATTTGGTTCAGATGGTGTCAAGCGTGTGTGGCAACAACCAGGTGAGGAGTACAAAGACAAGTGCGTTTTGCCTACAGTCAAGCATGGTGGTGGGAGTGTCATGGTCTGGGGTTGCATGAGTGCTGCCGGCACTGGGGAGATACAGTTCATTGAGGGAACCATGAATGCCAACATGTACTGTGATATACTGAAGCAGAGCATGATCCCCTCCCTTCGGAGACTGGGCTGCAGGGCAGTATTCCAACACGATAACAACCCCAAACACACCTCCAAGACGACCACTGCCTTGCTAAAGAAGCTGAGGGTAAAGGTGATGGACTGGCCAAGCATGTCTCCAGACCTAAACCCTATCGAGCATCTGTGGGGCATCCCGAAACGGAAGGTGGAGGAGCGCAAGGTCTCTTAACATCCACCAGCTCCGTGGTGTCGTCATGGAGGAGTGGAAGAGGACTCCAGTGGCAACCTGTGAAGCTCTGGTGAACTCCATGCCCAAAAGGGTTAAGGCAGTGCTGGAAAACAGTGGTGGCCACACAAAATATTGACAGTTTGGGCCCAATTTGGATAGTTTCACTTAGGGGTGTACTCACTTTTGTTGCCAGCGGTTTAGACATTAATGGCTGTGGGTTGAGTTATTTTGAGGGGACAGCAAATTTACACTGTTATACAAGCTATATACTCACTACTTTACATTGCAGCAAAATGTCATTTCTTCAGGGTTGTCACATGAAAAGATGTAATAAAATATTTACAAAATGTGAGGGGTGTACTCACTTCTGTGATATACTGTATACTATTTTATTGTATTGTTTTATTGATTGCTTTTATTGATCATTGGTTTTAATGTTGTAAGCTACCTTGAGACGTTGTTGTAAAGGGCGGCATATAAAAGTTTTAAATAAATATTTGAAAGATAAGAATTTAGATAAGGACAGACGCTATTACAAGACTGGTTTTGTTGATGTGCTAGTACAGTATACTGGGTATTTTAAAAGTTTTGGCTTGACTCCCTCATGCCTAATGAGTCTCATGGATACTGAGTTAAACTACAATTTCAGAAGATTACATTCAACTTCATCTTTTGGATGGAATAGTAATTGGTGATGAGTTAAAATATGCAAGAATTGTAGAACTAAGGGACTTATCTTTATGTATTGTATACTCACCACAGATTCCTCAAAAAGATCAGGTTGATTGACCTACCTCTCTTCCTTCCTGGTTAAGATAGGTGGAGGGCTGTTAGTGAGCATGTTTGTGGTTGGGCAACTATGCTTTTCCATGAAAAACAGAAGAGAAAGAAAGATGTCTCTGTAGAGAATCAATTGGCTCTAGGACAGAATGGAGGATGATTCCACCTTCTTTTTGCAAAGACCACCACTAGACTTGAACAAGCTGCCTTCTGTCTTTAAAATACAAGAGAATAGCATTCTTTCAGGACTGACTGTATGTTTGGGTAAGAATGATGAAACACAGTGATATCAAGATGTAGCCAGCCTGCTAATTCTCCAGCACAAACTTTCCTAGAATTTTGAATACCAAAATTGCATATGCTCTCCTTTATTCTGTCTACAGAATTTCATCCCCTCCCCAACAACAAAGAGAAACTAGAAATAGAAAGAAGTAGAATGTTTGTAAAGGAATAGGAAAATTGTGAACTTGAATAGGAGCATCCCCATTATGCACACATTAACGGAAACTGCAGCAACACTCTGCTGCTTCAGCAGTACTTCTAACACTTCTGAGATGTGAAAAACAAAGTATCAAAAATAGTTAACATGCACAGATATTCTTGGGATCTTCACATTTTGAAGAGAACCTGACTAGGCTATATAATCAGGAATGGAGGTAGTGAAGGAATGCCCTTTTGCTAGTATGAACCACTCCCAACTCTGGCTTTGACCAGAAAAAACATACACAAGCACATACACAGAAGACAATGAATATAATGTAATTGCTGCAGAAGCAAGAATAGGGATAGCAGTGACGTATAAAAATGGGTCAGGTGGGAGGGATATTGAGGACTAGAACACTATTTCTTTAAATATAGTCATGAATCGGCACAGTTGAAATGTGTAACAATCATTCTAAAAGCCTGCTTGTGTGGTGAATTTTTATTAAGCTCTGACATGCTGCCTACATATCTTAGCTTCTTTTGTTTTTGTGAGAGTAGAAAAGGAAATGGTATATAACATGCAAAATACAGTGAAGGGTCATAATTATTTTATCTGGAAATGTGAGAAGATACCATTTTTTATAACCTCATGCCATATGTCTTGTATTCATTGGTCTCGGAAAGCAATGTCACAGTACTGGGAATAATTAAATGTACATCAAGACATGCATCTATGTGGAACCCAGGTTGTTCATATTTCTTTGGAGCATGTATGTGTCTTTCACTTCATGGGATGTCATGTGTAATATACCAAATGTATTTTGATGTTTCAGCACATGTATGGATTGTGCAATCCTAAAAAGTCAAAAGGATATATCCTTAGGTGCAATTTGACAGACTGAAACAATTTTGCTTTTTTTGTGGGGGGAGGGGGATTTCTTTACCAAAGTTTCAGAACTAGATGCACACATGTGCATCTCTACAACTCTTTCTATTACTGACTTTCTTCTCAGTTTCATCATGAAAGCTCTTTGTAAAGTTGGCTCTTGGAACTAAATTGCTTCTTAATTTTATAGTGAGTGAAGTGGGTGCTTCATATCATCATATAAATGCTACTGAGTGTAGCCAAGGCATGTGGCAACTAACAGGTATCCTCAACAGCAATTTTTCCCCAAAAAATGAGATTTTATTAGGACATATACATGAGAAGGCAAGTTCATGGGCTAATGGTAGTGCTGAACGAATTGATTATTGCTGAAATCCCCACCCTGGCCCTTGGTATAGGCAGTGGAAAACACATTTACTGTTATCACACATGAAGGTACACTGTTTCACATAAAGAATTGGTCTTAGGGTTTTGTTTATTTGTTTTGTTCTATTTGGATTTGCTCAGATAAGCAGAAATATATGATAGCTTTTCCCATGGTAAAGAATGAGTTCCTTTACAGAGGAACAAAACATTGTTGGTGTTTTCTTTTAGCAAAACTCTTCAACTTGTTTGTTCATTCTCTGCAGTAGTCAGAACAGAAACTATTTTAAAGCAGCTGAGATTCTCAAGGTTCTGTTAAGCTGTCATATGTAACATCCACATTCCATGCTTTGTAATCTTACCACATGGAATTCCCTAGCTCCTTGTCTATACCTTCATTATGAAAGTTTGGTACAGAAATACAATGTGTGGGCAATGTGTCAGTTCACTTGGTTTCCTTACTAGCTTCCTCTGCTCAGGCAGCATAGAAATACAGACTACTAGCCTCTTAGCAGACTAGTAAAAATAAAAAGCATGTTAGTAATTTTAGGAGACTGCAAGAAAATTACTGTTGTGAAAAGCCTGACTAAAAAGAGAGGCCTTGCAGCTTATTTAAAAGCCACTGGACCTGTTCTGTAATGCTTGGAAGATGTTATGCCCCTCTTCCTTTGACATGGGCATCATATTTGTTTACTTGAGTTCTTGCCCTTTCATTTCCTTCTCTTCAAGCTTTGATGCACAAATATGCAAGTACGCACCCATTTGCTGGGCAATACCAACCCCGGACTTATATACTTACACTATTGAAAACAACTGCTAGCACAAAAGGAAACTAGTACAGTTGTAGAAGGGAGTTCCAATTATGTGTCCCATTGGAGAGGTGTTACTTTCATGTGGTTTCAAAGGTTGTGCTAACAAGTGCTACTTTTCTGTTTCTCTACTAGCACAAGGTGTTCAGAACTGGCAAATTGTAAAGATGGGATATTTGTCTTCTTTCCACTCCATAAAGATTAGTGGCTATTTAAAGTATACTTAAAATATATTGCAACTGAACAGACTGCCACACTATCAGAGAAGATGCTGGTATGGTGCTGTCTTGCCCTACTGGTTGGACTAACTGATACAAACTACATGTATTAGCACTTCTGTAATTTATCACAGTAAATAAATTGTTATGATTGTTTGTTGTTTCATCTGCAGCTGGCATAAGGGTAACTGAGATAATGTTGCTTTTCTGCTGTTTTGTTGCTTTCTATTTCTCTATGGAATTTAGTAAAAAAGAGAAAAAATAATACAATGCCTTCAGAATATGTCTCTAACAGTGGAATGGTGTATAAGAAAACATAAACGCTGATTTTTCTTCTTTCTTTTAGGCAGATTCTCAGTATAACCTAGAATTCCAGGAATGGTATCCAGTTATAAAACAAGAATCAGATTCTATTAATCAGCCACATTCATTCATGCATCCCAGGTAAATAAATATGATCAGCATGTATGTTTCAGCAAGAATTAAACTTTACATTTCCAGGCTATCTGAAGGTTCAAGATATAGTCCTCATTTTGCATAAGGACAAGTAAACACGAAACTTCATAAAGTATGAAATGTACCTCTTGAGAAACGGTATGAAGACTTCTGGGACAATGTAGTATTGGTATGCTGGGCTACTTCTTCCCCATTACATTTCATGTTTCTTTGCATTCACTGGATTTGCTGCTACTACAACCTTTGATTGATAAAACCCAGTAACTACCCAACCCCTAAGTTTCCTCCGAACCTCCTTGGGTAGTCTTGAAGGTAACATGGAAATTCCTAGGGTTTCCTAGCCCCTGGTGCTGCCCAGTGCCCATGTGATTCAAGATAGATGCCTCTAACACCGACTTTGCCTTTGCCAGAAGCCTAGATCATTCTAAGACTCAAGATATAAAATGTGGTGTATTTCCTGGAAGTTGCTGCACTCTGTCTTTGAGAGGCATCCAGGCAGCCTCACAGTTCTGCTTTCCTGCTTGAGTCACCTTGTGCAAGATGTGGCAGACTTGGAGAGAATGGATTGCACATTTGCTATAGCACTAATGGGATGTTTGGGCTAGAGCCCCTTGTACAAGGGGTACACATACTACCAATTGAATGAAAGGGGGCAGGGCTCAGGTAGCACCTTCCTGGTTCCTTTCCACTTCCATCACTTTTGAAGCTAGTGTCAGGGTCCAGGACCAAGCCGTAGGTAGCCAGAGACAAGCACAACAGAGGCACTAGAACAACAGAACTTCAGGCAAGATAGAGTCTGAAAGCAGGGCATAATGGAAAGTCCAGATCAGTCTTGGTACAGACCAAGGTCAGGGACCAGAAGAATGCATGAGGGGCAGAACAAATACATGGTCAGAAACAAGGCAAGGGTCAAGAACCAAGAGGTCAGACAGAGGAGCAGGTACCTTTAACAGAGCAGGAGACATAACATGGTGGGATACATGAAACAATAGGGACCAGATGCAGCAAGGCAAGATGCAGGAACTGAACCACAGCTCACAGACAGCCCAATGTTATTGAAGCAACATGGCAAGACAGGATGCACAGGTGAGGCAGCCTATAGGTTAGGTGAAAGGCAGACACAACAGCAAGGCAACATGGAAAGGCAAGAAACATAGCAGGAACAGGAACAATCAGGCAAGAGTCAGGCACAGCAGAAAGCAGGTGAACCTGTGTTGCTGAGACAACATGGCAAGGCCAGAAATGGAGCCATAGCGAAGAGACAGAGCAAACACTATAGGAAGGCCTGTGCTGCTGAGGCCAGTTCTGGAGGGAAGAGCTTGTTCTTGATTAGCTTTTCCCCAGGACTCCCAGCTGGTGCTCATTAGTTGAATAAGAGCGCCCGCAGATCTAGGGACTGATCCTACACGTACAATGGTAGTTGATTTGGTTCTGGCCTCCAGAGCAGCCCAGTTCCTGACACTAGGTTAATTTGGCATAGAAATGCACTTGTTGGACTTTTGGCTGTTGTGTTTCTTGTAAAGTTCTTCAGCTCTTTAATTACCTTGGTGTGCAGCTTGTCTCTTGAAAGTCTTTACTAGCCCATGAACATAACCCTGGCTGTTCTGCAACCAATGTAGTTCTATGTTTTTGGGATTCTTGGCTAGCCTGAATCCTTATTGCTTTCTCACCATTGATAACCCAGTGGACATTACTATATCCCACCCTTTTCTCTCCTGTGAGGAACCCAAGGAACCTGACATAGCTCCATTTTAGCCTCACAACAATTCTGTAAGGTAGATTGGACTGAGAGAGGAGGACTGGCCTGAAGTCATTCAATGAGCTTCATAAGCTAGTGTGGACTAGAACCTTGATTTCTCACATTCCCAGTCCAGCATTTATCAACATACCACATTCAGTATTCATGCTGCTTCCTCTTGCTTGGAGATCCTTGTAAGATCCACCAGCCGGATATGTAGACTATTTAGCCATGACAAATCACCTTAGAAGGTTTCCTGGTACCCTCCAAGAATTACAGCATCTCAAAAGTACTGCTGTTCATTGCTATCTGGCCATAGGTTTAGCCACTCAAGTAATTGCTCATACATAATCTAATTTTATCTACAATCTTACCCATTATTCATATTGCATGTTTTTAAGTTACTATGTTGTCTTACTGTTTTGCATTTTACATACATAATCTATTGACTGGTGAATTTTTGTGCAATGATGCTGTATTCCACTGTGCCATATGAAATAAATAAATAGACCATGCCACAGTGGTTCACATGACATGGATTTTTCAGTTGCCTCTTCCTGTCTATAATACAACTTATACTAGTGTGAAGCTAGATGTATTTTACAACAGAAATAGCTAAATGGGTAGGAAACAGGTTCTTCAGAGAAGGAAACTTCTTCAAGTGCAAGTTTGTGTCTGTGTATCAAGTAGTTGCTGATCTCTGTGTGTAGACATGCAGTGGAAAAAATAGCTGCTTTGATCTATGTTCAAAACTTGCTTTAAGAACAAAAATGAAATCGTTGCATGGGAGGCTGTAGTTGTGCTGTATAGCATGGTTGTTTATCAGTGTCACAACTGAAATACCACTTTCTTTCAGCAGTGTGAAAAGTTGACACATTTCACAGCTCTTTAAAACCATGTGATGCTTTGCTGTGCTGATGACATGCTTGCTGATGTAGCAGCTGAATTATCACTGCTGCTGTTCCTCAACTAATTTCACAAAATGAGCACATTGCTTCCGTATGGAAGCAGTCATATTATATCTACCTACCAACCAGATTCCCTTTCCCTAGCCAGCCCAATTATGCATGCCTCCATAAAGCCATGAAACAAGACTGAAAATGCTTGGTGAATTGTAGTATTTGTGGATTTGTGCCCATCACTTCTGGAATAGTAACACAGTTAGAACCTTGGGCTGTGTTGTGCTCCTTCTCTTCCACTTATTTTGTTACATCCATCTGACAACCATTAGCACTTCCTCAAACAGCCCTGAGAAGAAGTCAAAATGCTTATTTCTGGAATGGGATAGGTGAGTGCAACTCCCTTCTGTGAATTCTGTTGACCTGCCCTGTTCTGGAAATGAGTGTTTCAGCTTGTTTCCACTTGCTTCAGGAAGCACTAACTTCCCATTCTGCTATTGGTGAACGAACAGGCAATGATGAATGCTCCCTTTGTCTTTTCCCATTACTACATATCATTATGAATTGTTATAGAATTGATAGTGAACTGCAAAGGATGCACAGTGATTGAGATTGTAGCTCTTCACTGAAAGCTTGATCGTAGCATTAAATACTGCTTTGAGTATGTAAAGAACTTCATGTACATTATCATGATACTCATATACAATACCCTTGCAAGATATCTTATTTTCTATATTTCAAATTTGGAGGGTGTAGAAGCTGAGAAAAATAGGGAGATGAAATACTAAGATCTAAATAGCCTTGGACACGGTTACTGCTATTATTTGAGCTTTCCTAAATCTTTCAGTGAGCACCAGAAGTCTAACACTGAGGGCTCAAGAGAGGACTTTAATCTGGGGTCCCCACTCTTGCCCAAGGTTGCTTGAAGAATGCCTTTTCAATTTTGGCAACTCATAAATGGAACAGCTTTCCTAGGAAACTCCAGATACCCCTTGCTGATGCCCTTGACTTTAGGTTTTAGTTTAATGGTCTGCTGGCTTTATTGAGATACTGTATTTTATGACTGCTTATATTATGTTTATTACTTCTTTTAATTATTTCGTTGCTTTGAATAGTGTGTTACCATGGAAGTGTAAAATCTGCATTTTAGATTTATGAAATAAATGACTTCAGTAAAGTCACCATGGTACACTTGAACTGGAATCATCTTTATTCACAGCTCATTCTCTTTTATTTTGCAGTAACCCATTCTAGAAGAAATAACTCTGTAGAGCTTCTTCACACTTAATAAATTCATATGCAAGCCCCACTTGGATCTGAGGACACCCGTATTTAATAGCTTCTCCTTTAATTAAACCATTGAATGTACTGAAAGATCAGAAATTTGCTTACAGATGCAAGTATTGGACAAGAAAACACTGCTGCAGCTATTGCCATGTTACAAAATAAGCAGTCCCCATAAAAACAGTTCAGTGCTGAGAATGCCTTTCCTAACCATGCAAGGAACTGGCTTTGCTGTTAGTTTGTGTGTTCTGTCCTACTTCATCTTCAGAATAATTATTGCAATTGCATCCTCTTGTTGATACTTAGATTGTGGAGAAATCTACTTACTTTTCTGTAACTACTGTAATACAGATTGTAGATAAATTTTGAGTTGCACCTTGAGCTGTTAAATCTATTTTATAGTTAAGTCTGTGTAATAAAACACTAACCTAAAAGTAATCTTACAAATCCTAGCACAGCAAAAGCAAAGCAGTAGGCATGCAATTTGTCAAGTATACAGGCTTCAGTAATGCGGTGGATTTGTATTAACACTTGGAAACTACGTTTTATCTCTTCAGCCTTGCTAATAAGACATTTGCATGTTATGATAGGATCTAGATTTCCTTCCCTAGTTGATTTGGTGTTTCTTAAATTGCACTGAATAATGAATATGTGCAACTTCTTTAAAACAATCCTGATATTAGGCAACTAATTCTCCTTTTTTAAGACTATTCTTGTGCCATCAGGTCCAAATAAATTCATTTCCCCAGGCTTTAAAGCCCAAGATTTCCTTAGTTCTGGGTCAGTAATTTAAATACTTTTCTTTTGCAATTTTGTTGTTTGCAGCTACTACTTTTACATGTGTGATAAAATGGTTGCTCCCAATGTATCCCTTACCTCTTCTGTACAACAATGTAAAGAAGCCACAAAAACAGCAGAGAAGATTTCAGAGGTAATTAAATCTCTACCTGGACAGTCAATGAAACAACACGTTGGTGGCAAACGCAAAAAGAATATTTTCTATCAGGATTTCTCACTTGAAGTACAAGAGAAAGGTGACTTGAAACTTAACACAGAAATGTGTGCTAGTGTAGGTAAGTGAGAAAATGAAACTACTCGATAATTTTGTGTACTTGTGTACTTGTTGCTGCTTTCTGTGCAGGATTTCAGTAAATGTTGCTTTTCTGTCTTATAGAGCAGCCTGGATCACTTAAGCCTGCAAACAGAAGGAAAACCGAACAGGTCTCTTCCAAAGTAACTACAGAAGATGATGCAGAAGCAAACAACTGTGCACAAACCTCATCTCATACTCTTAGCAGTGGTTTTGGTTGTGATGATGATAAAGGGAAAATGATGGAAGAAGTAATGAAAACCTATATAAAACAGCAAGAAAAGCTGCATACAATTTTGCAAAAGAAACAGCATCTTCAAATGGTATGGCATGAACCTGATTGAACTTTGTTCTGTCATTTGAAAACTGTCACGTAACTTTTTGTAGTAGCTTTTGATCTCTTGATTTGATATTTTGATCTTGATTTGAATGTTAGCTGTTACTGCAAATAATACCGAGATAGGAGCATTAAAAGCAGGGACTTCAGTCTGTATTAAAGTTTCACTCATTTATGTTATAAATTGATACTCTGGTGTTGCAGATTTGGTAATGAAACTTCAAATGCTACTGAAGTGATTTTCAGTGCTGGAAATCACCATTTAGAGGTGAAGCTTTTTGTTGTTGTTCCCTGATTGTGGACACAATCATATGCATGTTTACACAGAAAAAGATGCTGCTTTCAGCATTCTCCAATCAGGTGGGGATTATAGGGACAGCTAGGAATTGTAGGCCTTTTTTGTCTAAACGTTCATAGGACTGAACCCTAAATGCTATGACTATATAATTACACATTCTTAAATGTAGTGGTATTTGATAGATCTGAATTGGAATGGAAACAGGAAGAGAATGCTCTGTGAAAATGTTTCTGTCCACATGTTCATGACGCTGACTGTTTAAGATTCTTCCCAAAATATAAAAAAGATTACAAGTCTGCAAGAGCAGTACTAGATGACTAATGTTGTGGATTCACTTACAAAGCAAATTCTTTAATTACAGCAATTAGCATTTTAAGCTGAACACGCAGGAAAAACTTTAATTTACAAAATAATATGTGGGAATCTCAGCATTTCATATAGTACTCCAATATTATTTGACACTTGGCTTTAGCATTGTGTAGAACTCAGAAGTAACACAGACCATGTCCCTTATGGGTTTTCACATAAGAAATGGGATGGAGGGGGAGAAATATTTGCAGATGAGTGAAAAGTAATAAAGATATAGTTGGGATGGATAAACAGGTGGAGAGCAGAAGAATGTAGGTAAGACTGTGGTAGCCTAGGAAAGACTTCAGAAAAGCAAGTTTGGAGGAGAAGTGGGAATTCCTGTGATACAGTTGCTTAGGTGTTTGCACAGACTTAAGTTTTATACATTAGCATGTTAAATGAGGATGAAAACAACTTCTCCAAAGGATCAGGGGCTTAATTAGTGCTCTTATCTTTGTACATGCTCTTTGTCAGCATTTATATTTACTTTTAGTATGAAACCTTATACACAAGGGCTCTTTCACTGCTTGAGAGTTTTTTCAAGGCTGAACTGCTTTCTAGAAAAATGTTAAGTATTTCTAGATTTGTGTCCTGTCCTTTGACTGTGAGAAATGATAAGAGTAAATATGCTTCCCACTGTGGGTTAGGTATATGGATTTTATCTTTGCCTGGTTTCAAATAAGTGTCATAGAATTGGAGTGTATATTCTGCATAACAAAAATGCCAGTGACTATTGAAATTTGCAAATAACAATAAACTATTATCTTCACAGGAAGTAGAAATGTTAAATAGTTCAAAAGCCATGAAGGAGTTAACAGAAGAACAGCAGAACCTTCAAAAAGAACTTGAATCTTTGCAGACTGAGCATGCTCAAAGAATGCAAGAGTTCTATGTTGAGCAAAGGGATTTAGAGAAGAAGTTAGAGCAGGTAATAAAGCAAAAATGTACCTGTGATTCTAACTTGGAGAAGGACAAAGAAGCAGAGTATGCTGCTCAGGTAAGCAGAACATATTAATCTTAGGCCAGTAGTAAATGTTCTTCCTCATTACTTATGAATCACTGCTAAATTTTATTTATTTATTTATTTTGTTGATTGATTGATTAGATTTTTAGATTGATTTTTAGATTAGATTGATATTTATTTGATATCCTAATTTTTTTCTTACAAACTGAAAGTGACTTACGTCATTCTTCTCCTGCTTTCAGTCTTATCCCCACAACAACAGCTCTGTGAGGTAGGTTAGACTGAGAGACTGTGACCATCCCAAAGTCACCGAGTTGGCTCCATGACTGAGCAGAGACTAGAACCTGAGTCCCAGTTGCCTGAGTCCCAGTCTCGCACTCAACCACTGCACCACACTGGCTCCCTCAGATATAACAAATATAGCAAAAGGCACACAATATTTGACAATTGTAAATTAAATATAAAGCTTGAAACAAAATATATGGTGTTTAATAGAACTGACTTTCAGACATGGATGTGCAGAATTGCAGTCTTAGAAACTTTGATTTTTGGAAGTTTAACAAGAAGAGTAAACCAATGAGGCTGCCTAAAACTTTTCAAACTTAGAAGATTATGGGTATTCTGTGAAGGGCAGAAGTAGCACGGAAAGCTGCCTCCATGCTTCTCCCATTGTGCAAAACACTTAGTTGGCTGAATTTGCCATGAAGAAGCAAGGAGAGGAAACTGAGGCACCACCAGGGTACTACTTATGCTGGCAGTGCCTGTGTCTTCAGTGCCCATAAAAGTCCATCTCTAGACTCATTCTTGTGACTTCAGTGTCTCAGCTAGTATAGTTCTTTCCGTGTTGTGTATTAGGCTGGAAGGAAGACATCTTGGAGTGAGTTTCAGAGGGCAGAGCTGATATTCTGAATACTTCTATGGCCATCAAGACTCTTTCTAGTAGCCATAGGAATACATCCTAAATCTTTGTTCTTCATTCTAAATCATCCAGCCTAAATAATTTTTTCATTTACTAGTCTCTGAAAAATTACACATATCCAGCATTAGAATATGCTTTCAAATCCCATCTTACCCACTGATCAAATAAACTACACTTGGTATTTTTTTTTAAATTTTAACTGATTGATCAAAAGCATCAGTTGTTATTAGTATTTGGATGTGAGTTGACTGTAAGACCTAGTACAGTTGAAGTTGACTGAAAGAAAAATAGCTTTGAGATTATCATCATCATCATCATCATCATCATCATCATCATCAGAACATTTCTATGAGATGGTTAAGGAAAGGAATGTAACTTGTGTTTTAAGGCTTGAGGGCTACACTGTTGTGTTGTAGATGATATTCCTTACTGTGCTCAACCACAGATTACAATGAATTGTCCATCTCTCTAAGACATCCTTGGGACGTTTGTTTGGAGATCAGAGTAATGGGTGCAGGTGGAAACTGGTTATAATCAATAATGAGTCCTGCTAAATACCTGCTATTTAAAGTCTTGTTCTTTTCTCTCAGCTTATCAATACTAAGTCTTTTGTTGAGTTTCTGAGAATAGTACTGTCCTGTGCTTTCAGGATCCTTACTGGCTGGTACTGTCAGTATGTGCATTCACTTCGTTATTTCCTTCCAACTATCTTTATAAATATAGTCTTATCTTTAAAAAAAGCAGTCTTACTTGATACTTTTTAGCTATTACTTAATTTAGTCTTACAGCCATCCTCAGAACTACTTCATTAGATCTCTTATTTTTCTTTTTTAGGGATTTATTCTAAAGGGTGTCTTAGTAATATTTTTTAATCATTGTCTTCTTGTTAGCCTGGCTGCTCATCCTGGTTAGTTGAATTTAAGGGGCTATTCACACATGCCCCTAGTCATACAAATTAAATATCCCCTTCCCAATATCCTTTAATGAGAACTAGGACCTTCATACTTTATTTTTTAGCAATATTTATACATGCTTCCCTTTTGAAACAAATCCTGAAGTGTTATACAAAAAATGCCTATGTGCTATACAACATTTGCATTGGCCTGTTCTCTTGAGAGAAGAAAATTGTACAATTGGGGCTTAATGGTGTACTTGTTTATGCTGGCCAACCTTAATGCTCATTAAAGGTTATACGTATGCTGTAGAGAAGGTTACATGATCCAAAGGGTCTCTTAAGAAGCACCCAGTCACATAGATAACATACACAATCTTGGCCATGTGTGAACTGTTCCTCCTTATTCTATTGATTGTAATGATTTACTTTCAAGTAAGTATCCATAATGCTCACATTATGAACAATACAGTATATTATGGTGTTGAGAGTTTTCAATTGGGGACCTGGGAGTTTTAATACGGGTTTTATTGTTGATTGTTAAGAATTTGATTAGGATACTCCGTTGTGTTGTGTTTTGTCTTATTGTTAAACCGTCCCAAGACTATGGTAAGGGATGGTCTAAAGTTTTAAATAAATAAACAAATAAATTCCCCACTTGACCATGAAGCTCACTGGGTGACTTTGTGCCTGGGTGACTTTGTGCCCGTCGTCCATTCTTAGTCTAAGCCACCTCACAGGGTTGTTGTGAGGATAAAATGGAGAGATGTGAATCCCCTTGGATTCCTCAGAAGAGGAAAATGTGGGATATAACTGCAAGTTGTTGATGATGAACCAAGGGTCTATCTCATTCAGCATGCTTTTCACACAGTGGTCTCTCACACAAGCAGGATATGAGTTCAATAGCACCCTGCTGCTTGTGTTCCCCAGCAATTGATATACATAAGCATACTATCCCTAACACTGCAGGCACCATATAGCTATCAGGTTCATAGCCATGGATAGCCTTATTTCCAGTGATTTTTCTCTTAATCCCGTTTGAAAACTATCCAAATTGGTGAACATGGGTATATCTTGTGATAGTGAATTCCATGCATTTTACTATGTGCTGATCTCCTACAAAACAGCTTCATAATTCTAGTATAATGCAAGAGAAATAAAAAGGTTATAAATGCTTTCTAGTATATTAGTAGTAAAGAAATTCTGTTAAACCTCTACTGAAAACCTATTACATTTATGCTAAAACTCCCCACTAGATGGCTTCTGTAGCTCACTAGTTTCAACGGAAATTTGATCTATAGTTTTATACATCAAAATTAATCATCATGAAAACTGTATTCAGTGGAAATCAGCTTGTGTAACATAGCAGGTTGTTTCATTCATTGTTTGACTAAAAACTATTGTAATGGAATTTCTCCATCTCCTTCATAGCTCACTTTTAAGTTAAAGCCCTCACAATGTGGATAACATACTTTAAAATACAAAAAGTAATCAAACCATAAAACCTCATTTAAAAGCACAGTACACTAAAATGAACCAAAATGCATAATGGAACAAATTGCTCTTAACGTCGCCAAAGGGTAACAAAAAGCGGTCTGTATCCATTTCCTGAAAGAAGGCATTCTGAAATTGTGATACCACTACTATTCTCACTTTTCTTCCTATTTCTCTTGTTGATGAACAATGGAAAAATTGCACAATCCCTCATAGATGGATGGTTGTAAATAATAATAGTAAATAGTATTTTAAACATTTAGTAATTTTTCTGTACACATCTGCATACAGTTTACCATAGTTTCTACGAAATGTATAGAGTCATGCCAGTCTTTTTCCCCCTTTCATATGAACACCAAATAATGTGACATTTTGGAACAGAATGATTATTCTACATGCCTCAGTGATGCTGTTTCAGAATCTATGTATGATTTCTGGAGTTTTAAATTTACTTTTAAAATTTGCAGTTGGCAGAGCTGAGACAAAGGCTGGATCATGCTGAGGCTGATAGGCAAGAGCTCCAAGATGAACTGAGACAGGAACGAGAAGCAAGACAAAAGTTAGAGATGATGATCAAGGAATTAAAACTTCAGATTCAGAAGTCTTCAAAAAACGGCAAGGGGAAATAAAGTGCCAACCAGAATGTATCTGCGTTTTTTCAGCAGGGTCTATAAATTACCTGTCAAGGAGTAGCCAAGCCATGGATAAACAAAAATATTGGGGACAATTATGGGGAATTTGTCCTATGCAAGCAGAATCAGTAGAGCGGGAGTTTGCAACTCCCAGTTATTTCAACCATGTTTTGCACAAGAGAAGTTCCCAGTAGATTGTGTCCAATGTATGCATATAAACCTGTAATAATATACATTTGTACAACTTCCAGACTGACACAATCTGTATTTGTGCTGCTTTTTATTTTATTTTTAATGGTTACAAGCAACATGGAAACTGTACATTTTACAGTTCTCTGTATATGTTTATTGTTCAAGCTGTCCTGAGGGCTCTACCATTTATTGATTGCAACTACATTTACTGAAAATATGCAGCATCCACATACATTCTTTTGCATGCACTGCATTTACATTAAATTTTACAGTTGAAGTCTAAAACAAAAATGTTTACTCCTTGTGTTGCTCTATCCTGATACTCCATTTGATAATTAATGCTGCATCAAGGAAAGAACTGTTAATTGGAAATTATTGAATAGTTGAGCATTTTTCTAACTGCAGATTTTCACATTAATTTTCGTATAAATGGTCAAATGCCACGTGCCGATTATTTAGGTACCTTGTTGAATGTTGTTATGCAAATGAGTTCCCTAAACAGAGTTGGAGACATTTTATTTTTCAACTCTATCTATTCAGTTTGCGAAACTATTCTGACTGGAAGTTTCTTCCTGTCAGAATAGGGACTACACTTTTCTTTGAGCATTCCCAGCCTCTAATGGAAGCTTGAAAATGTCAGACTGATTTTGTAGAGTGTCAGTTTACCATTGGATAAGTAGGTTACTTCACTAGCAATAAGATTCTCATGCATGTTTTTTCTTTGAGTGCATGGAAGTGGTTGATCTTGACACTTTATTATTTAAAAAGTTGAGGGGGAACAAATGGGAGTCTGACATTGTGAAAATGATACTTTTTTCATTAAAGCAGGGTAAACATTGCTTTTTAAAACAACATAGTCATTAAATGTTTCTTTTGTAAATAAATGCTAATGTTTGTATTGGGGCAAATAACATTTAGTTTAGTGTCATTTAACAAATCGTTCAGTTCTACATGGGTTTTTTTGATCAGAAGCCAAGCTGGTAAAGTATTTTCACAAAAGTGCATAAAGGAATTAATTGATTTTCTAAAGACCTCACCTATAAAGAACTTTTTCAGAAGAATTTTATTTAACTGAATGAAATATTTTCCAGCAGTGGAACATAGGAAAAGGACAGAAATCCTTGTCCCCAAGTCAGATTTCATATCCAGATAACTTCAAGAACAATGTGGCCAATATAGTTCACAAAATTAAAACTTCTCTCGTTATTGGTGTTGCATGTAATGGGTAATACAGGAATGTATTGGGATGCATACTGCAATATGGACAGAAATGCTAGTATCTGCAAACAACACTACAAATATTGATTCTCATAAAAGTCCATATATCCTGTATGCTCTGAAAACTTGCTACAAATGTAACTCTGGGGTATTTGTTTAACTCTTTTTTATATACAGTGTTGATGTTGCATACGGACCACACAACCAAATTTGTTTTTGTTTTTATTTATTATTCATGGTTAAAACAGCCTGGTTTTCAGGTATTTATTTGTTCCCCAGAGCACCTTACATCAGTCAAATTTAATAAAAATATAAACATTAAATAAATCATAGAATAAAATATATACTAAAGCAACATTTTAAAAAGTAAAGAGGCAATATAGAAAATAAAGTGAAAGGATGGGCAGCACGATCCTGTGGTACCAGACAGTCTCTAGGTGGCCACTGGGTTTTTTGGAGGCTTCATTATTGCAAACTTGCTCAAAGCAGGAATTCTCAAGTCAGAACACTCCCCCCCCCCCGCGCGCACACACGCACACACAAACAGACACACCAACTGGTGTAGAAAAAAAGGACTCGACTGCTGAAAAGTGAAAGAGGAGGAGGAGCTAGGTACCATTTTGATACAAGATGACAGCACCTCAGACTCCCCTTGCACGCTGAGGTGCAACACTTCGTTGAAATCAGTGTAAATGTTTTGCAGGGCTGAAGGAGCACAAAAGCAACTTCATCTGC
Organism: Varanus komodoensis; assembly: GCF_004798865.1. Taxonomy (NCBI): domain Eukaryota; kingdom Metazoa; phylum Chordata; class Lepidosauria; order Squamata; family Varanidae; genus Varanus; species Varanus komodoensis. Next base: position 8,599,099 of record NW_025335727.1, on the reverse strand, counting down.
TTTTCTCCTGTCCTACATAGATGCCCATAATTCTTCAAATCAGGGCCAAGGGCACTTGGACTGGATTGCTCACTAAAACTAGCAAAATAAAATATTAGCTGCACTTCTTAAGACAACTATTAGTGCAGGATCTAGTAGGGAATTCCACAAATCAGGAGCAACCATTTGTAGATTACTGCATTACCTTGATTCATAATAGAACCCATAATAGTTACTTGATTGGTAGGTGAGTAGTTAATAGAAGATATATTCTAGGCCCAGGTAACTTAAGGCTTTAAAGGTCAAAAACAAAACCATGCATTTAGCTTAGAAATTAACTGGAGGGCAGTGGAACCCTTGTGGAATTGTTATAATATATTTCCTGTGCATGGCCACAGATAGTTAAGCTGTGCCATTCTGATTGATCTAAAGTTCCCAGGCTCTCTTTAAAAGCAGTTCTCTCCAAAGCACATCATCATGATCCATTCAATAAATTACCAGTGTGTTCAGAAGGGTAGCAAAGCCCTTATTGAGAAGAGAGAATAGCTAATGAAGCTAATGAGAGACACTTATGTCCAGAGCTACCACATGAAAATCCAGGAGCACATAACCAGGTTACTACTTACAGTTCATATAATCAAGGGCAAGTGACTTAAGTCCACAATTGCCCAGTTTGCTCAGCCTCCCCACATAAGAGACTTCATTCAACTTTGTTCAGCCTCTCAATAGATGGTAGCCATTACAACTGGGTTGATGTGAAGGAAGAAAGCTGAGTGTGGTTGATTGCCCTTTACTACAGAAACCTGTAAAACTCTTCCAGTGAGTTGTATGTAGAGCTTAAATAGCAGAGGAAACTGAATAGAGACTCATTGTACTCTGTAACAACCACCAAGTTTGTGAAGTATGTATGTACTTCAAAATAAATGGGCTGGAGTTGCTATAGCTCCATTCCTGATATCATGAATGTCATTTAGCCCTTCCTCTAGGTGTGTGTACATCAACAGGGAAGGCCCTTTTACCCATGCATCTGTATGTGCAGAGTCTTTCAGATGAGCAGGAACCCTAGTAGCATGTTGATCTAAGTACTCACAGTAACTCATGAATTGAGTTTGCAAGGAGTTGTGGTAATTAAGTTTGGGGTTTGGATATTTTACCCAGGCAGGAGGAATTAAAACTTGGCTCACAAGGTGAAGCTCATTTTGCATTTCATAAAATTGTTATATATATCCCAGGAGGCCAGAACTAATCACTATAGTTGCAGTAGCTGAAAAAGAACCCATGTAATTATGGAAATAACTATCAACCATTAATTGAATTGACTGGTTGACGGAGCTGTTTTCAAGAGCAACAAAAGCAAAATGCTTGAACTGACCCTTCAGATAGTGTGTCCAAACAGCAAATATTGTGTAGTTAACTTCATGATTTGATATTAACATTCAACCAGTGCCTGCTTTCCTGCCCCCAATACAAGGGTATTCCAAGTATGATCCACAGCTAGTGAAGGCATCCTTTCTGTTTTAAATATAGAGTTGTTTCTGAATGTAAGTGCAATAATATGCCCCAGTTTCCACTGTTGCTTATGGAGAAATGGTTTTGTAAAGTATATTTTACAATCCAATCAGAATTTTTAACCATTGTATCATGTATCTATTTAGGCATAATAAGACAAAGGTCAGCATTTATATTAAATGTCATTACAAGGGTCAGTGTTTGTTTTAAATGTTTCTACAGCTACAAGTATTGGAGCTGAGCCAATGGCTACAATTTTGACTATATTTTAGAGAAAATTGGTTTATACTAGTAATGATGAGACAGTGCTGCTTTCAGATTATTTAATATTTCAGAAAATTTTAAAGATCAAACCACATACTCATGTTTCATTAAATCTCTATGTAATTCTTACATTGAACAATTCATTTAAGCTTCTTTTACATATGACTTCCATAGGTGTTATATAATTAATACACAGAACTGTGCCATAGGTGTCTATAGTCACCAAGAGATAGTTTTGTAGTAGATTGTAAATATTCTATGTTTTACAACAAGTAGTTTCTTATGTTGATCTCTTTCCATGCTGTATTTCATGGGTGATTTAGTCGACTGCCTATATAGCTTGAATTGCATACAAACCTTTGCCCACTTACAGAGATCTCTGACAAATTATCTTGTCCATTTGAATTTGTTCTTTTAGCCTTAGCATGCTCATTCTGTATGTTACATATTAGTGATTTTTTTAAAGTCAACTCTATGTTGGCTTTTTAGATAGGAAGTATGTTTCTCAAATTGTCTTTGGTGTTTTTGAGAAGCATTATCAACAAAAAAATCCTACACTTAAGGAATACTTAGCAGCAAAGCTGCCACAAATGCAGGAAGGAGGGAGGGAGGGAAGAAGGGAAGGAAAAACGAAAAGAGAATCTGCTTCTTGGCACCCCTGTTGGTTGTTTGGTTTTAATTGATGAGAGTTTTTGCCAGGGTTACAGTTCTGCCTTAGTAGAACTCAAATGCTATGAGGATATCCCTATCAATCTGACATAATCCAGACAACTACAGTGTGCCACAAGCACAAAAGAAAAAATATGTGCAGAGCAAAAAACTCAAGCAAAAGTTCTCATCCACAGACTACACTGCAAGTTGCAAAACATGGATATGTGTAGTATATTGTCAAAGAATTAAGCATTTGTAAAGCCGACAGTGTTTTTAATAAAATTACCCATTTGTAATGATGTAATAATTTGCAGGTGAGGTTCATTAATAAAATTTAACTTTGTTATTTTCAGAGGGGTAGCTATCTTCATCTGTTGCAGCAAAAACAACAAATGTATTACATTACAAGCTGTCATGGATTAGACTCAGTTTCATCAGATATATCTGAACGGAGCTGATTCCAGTCTGCAAAAGCTTATGTCATAATAAATGCGACGTTCTTTAAAGTGGCGCAGGACACCTTGTAAGTTTTCTAAATAGTTCTGTTGGATTCTGTTAAACTAAAAAAAAAGGTAAGAATAAAATGCTGAGTTCTTGAGATGATGATAACTAAATATACTGGGTCCCTTTGAAATAATTAGCTGTTATCCCAACCCTCCAAATTTCATCCCTGCTTTTGCCCAGAGTGCAATTGACTCTTCAAGAAATGTAGATGTGAATCTCCTATCATTGTGGCAGCCCTAAGAATGTTCAGACTTGAAAATACTTCGACATTAGATTTAAAGCTTTAGCAAAACCTCAAAGTGTATTTCGGACATGTGCTTTTCTTTTTGGTAGGGCTTAAATCACTTAGCTTGTGTGAGATAAACATTGATAGTTAAAGCGTATATTTTACATTCTTGGATTTATTTAATTATATATTTAATATATTGATTGTTGTAAAATCATTTGTACATATTCAAGGTATTGTAATGCAACTCTTTGCAGTAGGCTATTCCATGGGGAGGACTGGCACAATGCTGCTTCATCCCACATTCCTGGCGCTACCAGTGACTACTTCCACATTTCCTTTAACCTCAGTTTGAAATTGCAGAATTTTAAGTCATAACAGTGATGCGGATGACTTACTGCTATAACTTTGAGGCACTTTCATAGGATTATGTAGCTGACCTCAAAACACTTTCCAAGTTTGCTCCCTAAAGTTCTTCTGATCATTAGAAAACATGTTGATACATTGTTTACACAGAATGCAAATAAATCATTAATGCACATTTAAAGCCCCTTGATAATGTAATACAACAAAATGCATACATACTTATTATCTTATGCTTGAAATATTTCCATTCGTGCTGTCAAATAATCTCTGTTCAGGAAGATGCAGCTTACTTTCTTATAAATGCTTTCTACATCTTGTTCTTCATTTAATCCATGGTAATATGAGGCAGTCCAAAATTTCCATAAGGAAAGCTTTTGGTTAATGTTCTTGTAGACAGCCTCTATTATGAAAGCAAAATCACACATTTAATAGTTGCACAAGTGTTTAGAGGATAGTTTGGATTTTACAGTGCTCTGATATTCAAGCACTGTGAAACAACCCTTTTATTTTCAAAATAGAATATCCAATGAAATATAGCAATCCATTGTATTCTTTCAAATACCTCACTTCAAGAAAAGGGAAGCACAGTTGTAATGTATCTAAAAGTTCTAGCAAACACAAAATTTTGGTCTAAATGTTCTGATGCAGCTATATTGCCTTCCAGAATACCCAGGTTCATGCCTGCCAAATTCTATTTTGTGTGTGTTCATGACACTTTTGAATATATTTGATGCTGAAATCTTAATGGATAAAATCCAACATAAATCTTAGTTAAACTGACCTGTTGAATGGGACAAGTTATAATGAACTAATTTCATACCTTTCAACTGATCTACTTTAAGTAGAACTTACACTGTTTTTTATCAAGATTTTCACTATCCAGAGGAACAGTGTGTGTTCAGTAGGGACTACAACATGTTACATGAATAGCATTTCTCCATATAGCAAATAATTTTTGAAGTTGCAAAATCAGTTTGTAATGTGGCATCTGCTTTGCTGTTCATAATTATATATGCATGAATACATGCCCTGCTGGCCATATAAAAGTCTTTGAACAAATTTCAAGTACTTTTCTGGGTTGTGTCCAAAATCTAAATTTATAAAGTATGATTTATAAAAAGATCGAATGTGTTCTACAAGCAAGGCAACAAGTGGAATGACTGAAATAAAAATAAACACCTAAGACAAAAAGATTGGTGCAAACTAATAGTTTTCAGTGCTTTGCCAATGATGTACAGTTCTACAGTTGGAATTGATGTGGTTGCATTACATGACACACAAAACTGTCCTCTACCTCATGTGATACAAAAATATTTTGTATGGTTTTAGTAAAAAAAAAGTAACATTTATCTGGTCACTTAGTTTACAAATTTTGAATTCTATTTATTGAGACATGACATACTGTGCTCTTAGCTTATACCTCAATTGTATTTTGTGCAGTTTTCCATTTTTCATGCATTGTAAATATCCTGTATAGATTGTGGATCCACATCAAATAAACAGTTCTAATATCGAGTACCTCACCATTTTGTGCTTTGTATAGACAGTCAGTTAACTGAATGTTTGTTCAAACCTATATTTCACAATGCTGGTTTTGTGCACTAACATAGAGGAGAAGCCCTGTAAGGCTGGGGACTGAGAATCTTTAAGAGAATGGGAAGCTGGGAGAGGCATTGCTTCCCATTATACAGATTTCTCTCGGCCCATGTTTACCTCTGTACCATCAGATATTTCAGATAATGATATAACACAAGGATTCCTTGTCATGGCAGTTTTGTTTCTGCTTCTCTCTTTTAAACGTATGTATCATGGTATGAGTTTTCCTGATTCGAGTCACTTTGCAAAGTATTCAAGTGAAAATATTCAGATATTCAAAAGAATCTCAGAATTTGTTGGCTTTGCATCCATCTCTTCTGGAAGAGGGCATGAAGATGAAATTCTGTCCAATCCAGTTAAATGCTATTTGTCGGCCTTGTTCTTCCGGCATCTAAGAGATGGGGTTGGCAGGGTGAATAATAGAGATGAGTGATTTGCAGGGGGATGGGAATTTGACTCTCCATGCAGGTTACACCTGCTGCCCTTCTACCAAACGCAGTGGCAAAAAAATGGCAAACTGCTTCAAAGGTTCAATCTAACTTGTTTTTCTGGGGGGGGGGGGCTGCATCTTTAATAGAATGGTGGGGGATTACTTGCTGTTTATCTGTGGGTTTTTAAACCAGCCTGCCCGTATACCAGTGACACCCACCACTTGTTTAATGCAGATATAATGGCACTAAAGGCAGAGCAAAACAAGCAAAATCAATTTCTGGAATTGGACAGGTCAGTGAAGCTTGCAGTAGGAAGCTCTGCTGACCTGTCCCTATGCAGAAATTTGCATTTTTGGTGCTGCTTTCTCTTGCATGTGCAGTCAGTCCCAATTATCCAATAGATCGAGTGGAAGTGCCTTTGGATTCAATACTCAAATATTGGAGTATTATGATTGCTTTAGAATTTTCATAGATAAAAGAGGAGGTTCACAAAATGGTCTGGAAATGGAGAGACTCATACATCAAAAGGAATACCCTTTTAAAATGCTCATAACACATGAGCCAATCCTATGCAATAATCAAGGTATCAAAGTGTTGGAAAGAATTGCATTGCTGAAATAAAAAAAATTACAGGCTCAGTGCGGGGGAAATAGTATGTCTACAACAGAACACAACTTCCAGGAAAAAGCTGAAGGTACAGCATAACAAAGCAGCAGTTCTGCCCACTGTACCTTGCACTTCTACTAAAAGTCAATACTTTTCCAAAGTACTTTGGAATTTAGGCATCAGTAGCACCTGATGTTATTGCATCATGTAAGGGGATGAGGTGCAATCTGGATGGGACTGTGGGGGCCTCCCAAATGCTGCTTTTGGCAGAAATCCAGTCCACCATTGTGCAATTCTGTTTTGTCGTGTAAAAGTAAATTTTGCCATGTGACATGCAATCTTGATGCTCTTGGCCTTCAAAGAATCTGTGTCCTATGAATGCCAAAGAGAAGTGGAACCATCAGACCTTTATCATCATGCTTATCATTTGCCATTACTATTACATTTCAGGAAAAATTGAGGGCATGGCTTAGTATTTCCATATTGACAGCTCCCAGAACTCTTTAGTTATGGGCAGCATAGAAATCATATGAATAAAAGATAGATTGTTTGCATTTATGTGCCATCTTTTGGGCTATTAAAAAAGCATGAAGTTTGTGCACAGCAATTTAAGTGAAATAATAAAATCCATAGGATTGCTGCAATGTTAGTCCTAGTTAGATTAGATCCCACTGAAATAAATAGAATTTATGTGTCTGCTCTAAGGAGTAACATTGGATACAACACATAAAATCATAAAAATATGGCTAGTCAGGGACAAGAGCAAGGAATCTCCCATCAAGGAGAAGATGTACATAAGCAATTTTGAGGGGCCCATTTCCAGGCCTTTAATTGAACATCTAGCCTTGGAAACACTACACCATAAATCAGACTTTATATATATTTATTTCACTGCTCTGGGCATATGTATAGCCAGAACCAATTATGTGTCTTGGGTTGGGGAGGGGGTACCATATCCTGAATGCAAGAAACATGGTACAGCTGGATCCAATTTCACAGCATGCAACATAGGAAGGGGGATAGTTCGCAAAATGAAATTGAAAAGTTTGTTTTTTAAATCTTATTAAAAACATACGTTGATAGGCTTGCAGCTTCCAGATGCTTATTTCCAAGAAATAATCACAATATTGTTCACCTCACTGAGCCTTAATGTATCATTCTCATTTGAGATCATATGCAACAAAAAGCCTCATGTTTGAAAAGCACAATATGCTATCACTGCATTTCAGTGCGTGGGGGCCTTTCAGTTTTGCCATTAGGATTGAACATTCAGCTGGGAGCTCTGTGAGCCTTAGGCCAGCTGAAAGAGGCTGCCAATATAGCTTCTGTATGCCATGAAGTGCCTGATCCTGACTAAGCTTGGAAGATAAGCAGGTTGAAATCTGGAGGGGTGACTTAATATCGTGAAACGCCCTGAGAGCTTGGCTGTGGGCGGTATAGAAATATAATTCTCCCATTCTGGAGCTCAAGGTTCCCAGGTCATCTCCCCCAGCTCAGACCTGCCGCAGACCTGCTTAGGTTGAACATGGTGGATGCCTTATGTACCTTCAGACAGAACTCGTGCTAGGCGAAGGAAGAAAGAGGCAGTCTGCCAGTGGAATTCAGTGGTAGACCACAGCAGTGAAATCTGGTGGCAAATCACTGTATTTTCCCTTTGCCTAAAAAGTGCTGGTAAGGACACCCCTCTGGTTGATGATAGTAGTGCAGCATCATAGTGCTAGGCCTGGGGCAATATAGGTTACTCCCCAATCAACTTCAGTGGAATCAGTTCCTGCATTTAGCTACCAGTCTGCAGCTGTGGAGTATTCAGCTGCTAAGAGACGATACGCACAGCTGGGCCCCATGTACAGCATTCTTATCTAGAAATCTCTTTCAGAAGCTGTGCTACAACCAGCCTGGAGTGCACTGCTACGAAAATTCCACAAGTGGTCACTACAGGCATGTTTTAATCAGATACACCAAGGGAGACTTTGCTTTCAGATGCCAGGTTTTATGCCTTCTTTGGGAAACACATATTTGAAGCATGTTCAATCTGGGTCAACCTTCTCCAACTTGCCCTACATGTGTGCTGCATTCTAATTCCCATCATGCCCAGGCATGGAGGAAAACACATTAGAGAAGGCTGATTTAGATGTAGATGCTTTTGTTTGCAGTTCAGATACTGGGACACAAAACATTCTTTCTGCCTTTCATATTTGGGAACACAGTCTTCTTTCTGCCTTTTTGCCATCCGTACCCCCATATTAAAATTCATATGCATTTCAAAGAATCTATTAAGAATCCTAGATTTAGGATTATTCCCCCAATTCTAATTCTATTATTTCTGTATAGTTGTGCCTAGAACTGGAACATGAGAAGAATCCCATGACATGCAATGGAAATGTGTAGACTAGTGGATCAAAACAGGAATGAGTGAACACTTAAATGAGTGAAACCCAGATTGTTCCAAGATAAAAACATATGTCTGTCTGTTTCATGTAGCTTCAGAATTCAGGGTCCTTAGCTGTGCAGGAAGATGGGGAAGAATAACAGCCAGTGTGCACCAGTTGTATATACTCCTCTGTGAGAGCCAGCCTGGTTATCAAACCATTGTGGACATTTCTACACAAATTACTACCTTTCAGGGCTGGTTCTGCCATAAATTCATTTCTCCATTTGGAGCAATGCGGCCATTCTCAAGGGTGCAACTACACAGAAGAGGTGGGGCTGCCTTGGAAATTTCAACTAGTATGGAATTCTGGTGCCTAGTTTCCCTAAAGGGAGCAATATCACATCAGTTCTGAAGGAGCTGCAGAGATTGCCAATTTGCTACTAAGCCCAGCTCGAGGTGCAGCTGCTTACCTTTCAACCCTCAAGAAGTTTGGGACCAAAGATCTAAAGAAGCACTTCCTCTTGCATCAGCCTTCCTCTGTGCTGAGATCCTCAGAGAAGGCCTCTCTTTGTACGCCTTCCATAAGAACTATATATTTAAACATCTGTAAAAGAGTCAGCCCTCACTGGGGTGGGGGCTCCCTGGGAATGTCCTCCCATGGAAGATCTGCCTGGTGCCATGGCTGCACAGGTTCCATTGCCTGGTGAAACACTCTTTATTTGCCATTTAAACTCAAGCTTCCAGTTTTTCAAAACAGTTTTAGTCTTTAACTGTATCCTTTAAATGGGTTGAAAATGTTTATATATTTTTGTTCCTTCTTCTGATGTTTAGAGGGTCGCCCCCCCCCCCCCCCCTTCCGCTTGCTCTCTATGGTATTGTTTTGAGGTTGTTTTGTGAACACTACCATGAAATCCCTTGTTTTGGGTTGAAAGTGTGGATTATAACTTTTTCAAATAAGTATGTGCAATTTTTCAAATAAATATGTGCATAATAATTCAACACATCCTGGCACCACATCCCAATGATTATTGAAATTCTTCTGGAGGTTCAGAGTGACATGTCATCATTGGTGCCACCCAGCATCCCCTGCCCCCTTTTCATCTCATTTAGCTAAGAGGGTGGAAGTGCTGAATTTTTGCCTGAAATCAGCAACAGACTGCACAAAGGCCAATAAACCAGTCCTGACAACACAGAGATTCTGTTGGCAGGTGGCTCATCTGTCTGTGGATTCAGCATCCAACTTGTTCTAGACAATCCTGCTGTGACCCTGACAATCAAGGTGGGACCCAGGATGTGTGGGACCCAGGATGTGTGGTACCCAGTGCAAGATGCCCTTTGCTTGTGCTGCATCTCCTTCTCTGTATCTCCCACTGCCATGGCCTCATCCCTACCTATCCCTACCTCCTCCTCCTCCTCCTCCTCTCCTCAGGGCATCGTTCTGATGGGTCCTTCCACAAAGCGAGGCTTGTGGGCAAGATGGGTATGGAAACCTCTGGGCAATCCTTCCCTCCCTGCTGTTTGCAGCCAAGGATCCATCAAGTGTCATCAAAGGACCAACCTTCATACTACATTCCAACTCTAACTCCTCTCCTGGCCACAAAAATCTGCACTTTGGTAAGGTCAAAACTAGACTTTTCTAATGTGCAAGGTTCTTTGAAGACTTCTTCGAAATGTCAGTTAGGGCCAAGCAAACATAAAGCAAACCGAGTGGGTTCTCTGCTTTGGGCTAACTTCTTTTTAACCCGCTGCCCCCACAACTTTCTCTACACATTTTTTCATTAAATGCCATCCCACATAGCTACATGTAGAATTTTGTGGGTGGAAATGGGCATTGCAGGGAAATAAATCAGAAGAAAATCCAAGTAGGCACCAGGTGTGCCATCCTTGAGAAAGTTTTCCACAGACAATGTGTAAAAGTTGAAGAGGCCTCATCATTGGTTGCCGGCTACCTTAATTCAAGGTTGGAGCAAAGGAAGAAAGGCCTCTGACGACACTCTCCAAGTAAGCCAGGTACATGTGGGAAAAGAGAGTCTGTTGGATACCTAAGTGCCAAGCTATAAAGGGCTGTTAAAGGTAAGTACCAGGACTTTGAACTGTGCTTGGAGAATTATGCTTCCATCTGTGTTTTGTGGGTTGTCTGCCATCTTTCCTTCCATGATCTGTTCACTGACCAAACTGAATTTTGTGCAAATGTATTCCTATGGATACCTGGAGAGATGTGCTAATTGTCATTTGTTCTTGAGGAATGGTCCAAATTAGCAGCTGCGTTCTGAGTCATACAAAAAGTTCAGTAACGCATGCACACTAAAGCCCTGTGCCCTTGCTTCCCAAATTCTCCTGTAAGCATGTGGGTCCAATTTGGATTGGGATTGCAGTTCTCCAGGAGAGGAGGGCAGGTTTAAACCTTTCCCCATGCTATTCAAAACATCAGCTTCATAAGATTTTGCCATGTCTCCCTGTTGCTCATTGCTTTTCTGTTGTTTCAATTTCAAGTACTATTCTTTTAATTGAGTTTACTGATTGTGAACCCCTGAGGGCATCCATTAAATTAAACCAACAGACAAAGCTCACAATCAGAACAGGACGTTTTTCAGTTGCCAAACTCATGCAAATACCTGCTCTTCCCCTTTCCTGTCCTTGCAACAGCCCAGGCATAAGATCCTCTACGCAGGTTGGGGTCCGTCTCCGTGGCATCATTTCTGCACAACAGAACTGCCTATTTGTCTACAGACTTTGTTAAACCCATCCTGTCCGTGTTAGTGGATTGTCAGGTTCCTTTCTTTCTGTGATTCACTCACTGGCCAAATTGAATTTTCAGCAAATGCAATCATAGGTACAAATCCCCTCCAAAATGCACATTTTCACTCTTTGATCTGTGGGGGGGGGATGCATATTTGGGTCATTCTGTTATTCTTTTTCTATTACTAGATTTGCATAAAATTACAGGTTGTTGTTTTTTTTTTTAAACCCACCACCTGGTCCTGAAGTCTGTGGAATCCATGCAACTTGGGAGAAGCACATCTCTTGTAGAAACTGCAGGCTGGATTAACAGAAAACCATATATATTTGATTTCATTACAGATTTCTCCAACACACGTACCTTTGCTCCACTTCCCCCTCTGTAAAATGGGCACAAGTGAATCCTCCCTGTTAAGGTAGTTGTAGGAATGACTCGTGCAGAGTTCCAAACTTGGTTGCCATGGCTGATCCTGCTCTTGATCCTACTATTTCCCAGCCTGCCTTCAGACCTGGCAAGGAATTTATGCCTGTTGCACCTGACAGCACAAAGAAGTCTGCATTTGGAAGTGCGCATTACATTCATCCCCACTAAAGGAACTTCATCTGATTTCTTCTGCTTTTACACTGTCTTCCAAGAAATGGGCCCATGGAATAAACTTAGCCCATACATGTTGAACCACTTTTGGCCTGAGGTTTCTCCCAGAGAACTCTTTTATTGTGAATTTACCTGGTCTCATTCACAGAATTTCTCAAGGGTTCAGGCAACATTGCCTTCCACCTGTAATCTCACTGTGTTTTCGTACCTTGATTATTCTGGCCATCAAAGAACTGGTTATGGAGGAAAATATGGAGTCCTTTACAGGTAGTGCTCTACAGGTAGTCCTTTACAGGATATCTATCTGGGAGCAGAACCGAGAAACACCAGTGTCCTCACCTTGCATGATGTTGAGAAGGGAGCTTCTTAGGGTGATCTCATAGCATTTAGGGTACCCATTGAGGACAGGCATGTTAGAAGTACTTCCTCTAATTCTGTGAATGCGTGAGAGGTGCTTAAAAAAATCTCAAATGGTCAGTGGGGTCTCCTGACTCTTGGTGTAGCATTTTCAGCAGGCAAGACGAACTGCCATGAAAAGGAGGAGGCAGGGAAGTCCACTTCAGCCAGCACAGTCCATCCAGCTTACATTTGGATTCACCCTGATGAGTCTTGCAACTGCCAATAAGTCCTAGAAAGGCTGAGGCTGCATTTGCTTCCTCTTCCCCCCCCACCCCGCACCACTTTTGCTGTGTTTGCTCCAATAAGCCAACTTCTCTCATTACTGTAGGGAGGGTTTTAAAAAAACTAAACAAAACTTGGCACATTCTAGGACACCTCCCATTAAGCTGCGTGGGACTGGGCTCCTCCCAGAGGCTGAACAAACTGATGCGAGGCATTACTGTACCAGCTCGCACTCTGGCTCTAGCTCTGCCTGCTGACAGACCCGTGGCAGTCGTTGCCTCTCAGCTTCACAATTCTTTTGACTGTTAGCACATCTCAGTGATCACTGCTTCTCTTCCATTTGTAAATAGCTTTTAATTTTTTTTTATTTTTTTATTTTTGGTCTCTCTCCTTTGGCTCTCCCAGTTTTCAGCTGTGAGGAAGAAACATGGTTGCCACTTGCTTGCATCTAACTGGATTTGTGGCTAGCTTTGTTGGCTGGATTGGCCTAATAGTGGCCACCTCCACCAACGACTGGGTCATAACCTGTGGCTACACCATCACCACCTGCCGGAAGATGGACGAGCTGGGGTCCAAGGGGCTGTGGGCAGACTGCGTCATGGCTACGGGGCTCTACCACTGCAAACCGCTGGTGGACATCCTGATACTGCCAGGTATGGATTATGCTCTAGCAGCTCTCAGGAGCTCTGCTGTGTGCTTGGACATCTGCTGTTTTCCTGCTCCATTATATACGTGCAGCTCCTAGCAAAGCAGTAAGCAAAAGGGACAAATCCGTGTCCTGAAGAAAGGATAGTAAAATAAATATAAGCAAATCCAGTTATGCATATTTGGAAGGGAAGGACACTGGGTCAGGCAGCCCCTTCCTGAAAAGCCTGGGTCTGGGGATGCACTTGAAGGAGGAGAGAAAAGTAGCTTTGTAAATGTGTAAGTGCTTTTTTGAAAGTTTTTTATTACAAATTTTAAAAATCTGGGACTAAGCTTTGCCTGTAAGTTTGCCTCTCACACCAGCAAGCATTGCTCAGCCCTGTATCAAGAGGGCTGTTCCAGCAAATTTAGTTAAGGCAAATCCCACTCTGCACATGTTCAGGCAGGCACTGTCTTCTTGTGAGACACAAGAGGAAATCTGTGAAACTTTGCTGACAAAGCATCAGGGCTGGATCCCCTTTGTATTGATCACAGCTCACCAGCCCCATCTCTTAAAGTTCAGTCTTAAGCACAGAAGACTTGGGACTTGACTCCATTGCTTTCAGTGGTACCAGTGTTCCGATCACACAGCCTTCCCCAACCTGGTGCCCTCTAGATGACCACTTAGGCTGTGAATGATGATGAGGTATGCAGTCCAATACTTCTGGTGGACATCAAGTTATGAAGGCTAAGACATTGCATTGAGATACTTCTCTCATTTTAATTTGAACCAAAAAAGGGTTACTGAATCCAATGCTGTTTTTCTCAGATCTTGGAGGAGTGAGCAAATCCTGCCACAGGACCCCAGACTTCTTCTGTGGTTCTGAAATTTCAGCTTCTCTGAGTCCCAGTTCAGCATCTGTAAAATGGGACTCATTACAAGATAGGAAGCTGATTTAGATCACTGGCCTATTTACACACAAACCGACAGTGCCTCTCTGTCATGTTTCAGGCAGAATTCTTTCCCAGTCCTGCTGGGACACTTTTTGTTTTCTACTACTGAGCAATGACCCTTTCCCAGATCAGAATGAAACAGAGAGGATAACACATTTCTCATATAATGTATGTTAAAATGGCTAACAGGATCACCTCCCCCAAAATACTCAGGGTTCTAGTTATATCAACTTTGATAAATCCTGCTAGCTTTTGCTGTACTATATTGTATCTCATTTTCTCCAAGAGAGATGTTTTTTGACTTTAAATCCAGAATAAGGTTCACAATTAACATTAGTAATAGTAATAAGTGGAACCTGCAATAAAATGTTGCAGCATGGAGAAGTTCTGTGGGTTCCAGCCAGCAATATCCTTTTTCTGGATATTTTTTTCCATTCCCCTTTCCCACCCTTTTTTCTGTGGCCCTCCCCTTAATGGTTAGTCAGCCTTCTGTAGCCAGTGAGCACGTAGTTATTTGGGCTCCCCTTGTTTGGATTTTATCTCCTACAGTATTTATTGAACTTCTGCTATGCTTCAGGTTTCCTGAGCTTGCTGATGCCTCCCTCTTATGTGTGAATTGGTTTTTTTTTTTTTTTTTTGGATAAATATGCAATGGCACTCATATCTGAACATCAGAAATAGATAGAATAACACTGTTTTATGGATATAGCCCCTTAAACTAGGCTCAGTTTCAAATACTCCAGTGAAACATTAGATGCATAAGTACTATACTAATTTTGTTGTTGTTAGTCGCGAAGTCGTGTCCAACCCATCGTGACCCCATGGACAACATTCCTCCAGGCCTTCCTGTCCTCCACCATCCCCCACAGTTCACTCAAGCTAATAAAATACTATAAATCTCAAGTACTATATGTACATTATTTCAGTAGTCCTTTCAATTCCCCTATAAGGTAGGTCCCTGGTTTCATACTTGCATGCTTAAGGCTAATCGCTGTGTCCTTAAGGCTAATTGCGTGATGGAAGACTCAGACTTGGAATCTCTGAGTTCACCATCATATGCACGTTTAGACAGAAAAGATCCTGCAACTCCCAGCCTTCCCCATCCAGAAATAAACCCAAACAGGCTGGCTTTAGGTGAATGACCATGCTTCAGTCCCAACTGGTTCAAGCCAAGTGCCCCTGTTAGAACAGCACCGAAAACAAAAGAAGTAAGGATGCAGAAAGAGATGGGCAAGATCAGACCAAAGACTGATTCATTCAGCATCTTCTTCTGCGTGAGGTCGGTCAGATGCCTCTGCAATGTTCAGGAGGAATACTCTTCCACCCCAGTTGTCCCCATCAGTTGGTAACTGGAGGCAATGTGACTCTCCACTGGAGGTGGAACTAAACCACTGGCACCACTAAGTGGCGAGCAGGGTCCTGGAAGCACGGTGCTCACATGCCTACGCAGCTTTCCTCCTGGCCACAGACCTCTTGTTTCCTTGGCTGACACACACACACGAGCTAGGAGCTCTTCAAGTATGGCACCTCTGGCCTTCCCCAGCTTGGAGCCTGCCAGATGTTTTGGACCTCAGCTCCCATCACCCCCAGCTAACATAGCCGATGGTCAATGATGCTTTGAGTTGCAGTTCAGCACGTCTGGAGGGCTCTGTGCTGGTGAGGCCTGCGTGACCTGGCAGCTGCTCTATCCATGCCGATTATCGTGTTTACATCCAGTACAAACATCTGTGGAGGAAATGCCATCAATGGGCTGAAATGACCGTGACTTTACGTCTGTACCTAGCAGCTACATTTCCCCCGCCTGTGCACTTCATTTTGCTAATAGAAGAGGGTCAGAGGGCCCAATCTGGATTGGATCCCTAGCTTGGTGGATGGAGGATTTTAAGATCAGGATTTGATCTCCTGTGCCTGTTCCAGAGTGGAAAATAAATGAAAGTTGTAGTTGCTAGATTCAGTTGCAAGTAATGTTTGTTGTGGCCTTGTTAGCTGAGAAACTCTTGCCTGGTAGAGATTTGGATCTAAGGTTTCCCACCACCATCTGGAGCCCTTGCTGAGCAGAATTCACTGTTCTCAAGCCGGTGGGGAGCCAGGAATTCTTTGCTAGCTCTTCCTTCCCCCTGCAGCCCCCAGCACCACTTGCCATCCATTGATCTGGAGGGTTCCTCCAACTTTTTGGAGTAGGCATTCACATGGGATTGTAATGGGAAGGGGCCACTGGTGAAGATGGTCTCTTCCTCCATTCTGCCAGTGGGAATGCTCATCTGGTCAGAAGCTTTCTGTGGATGGAGAAAGCTTCTCTGTTCCTGGGGCCAGGTGGAGGAAGGACCCTGGATCCAAGGCAGTCTGTTTTTAGGTGCCTTCATGGTAATTTTTTTCTCTCCTCATATACCTCACAGTATCTATAGTAATACATCTTCTACAGGGCAATGACTTTTTTTTTTTAAAAAAAGCAAAGCCTGTTTCATTTTAGAATGTCTCATTTATTCATTATCTCATCTTTTGTCTAAGGAAGTCTGGACGGCATAATTGTTCTCCCCCCTCACCCCCCCACCCCACCCCACCCCACCCCAAAAAACCCCTCAATTTTGTTTATTTATTTAAGGTAGCTTTTGCTTACCTTTCAAACATGTTCTTGGGGTGGTTGACAAAATTTCAAACATATTCTATAATTAACCATACAATTGCAAGTTAATTTATCCTCACAACATTCTGGTGTAGGAGATAAGCCTGAGAGCTGATAATTATCTGAAGGTCATTCTATAAATTCCATTAAAAAGCCACATGGGAATTTTAATCCGGGTCTGCCTGGTCCTAATCTAACCTTCTCATGCAGGGGCACATTCCTTGTGGCCTGGGGGCTGCATGCAGCCACCCCCACTGCCCTACCACCAGCAGCAGCAACAGCAGCAAAAAAGGTTACTTTTTAAACAAGGCACACACTCTCCATGTGCCAGTTTTAAAGAGAAATCAATGAGAAATTAGGACTAACCCTAAACTACACTGAACCTCCCAGAAGAAGGCAGCATTCAAGGTGCTTTGGACTACACCTACCATAATCCCTTGCCATTGGTGATAGCAGCTGATGGGAAATGCAGTCCAAAGCATCAGGAGGGCACTGAGTTGCCTACCCCACATGGGCATTTAATTTACTTGTTCTGACAACCGTCACAGACCTTCCATTTCAGGCCAACCTGTGAGCTGTTGACCTGAGATGGAAGGGCTCCTGTGGAACATTAATTCCACATTGCCTGAAATATCTGTCTCTCTGTTTTTCTGTGTGTTTTTCTGTTCTCTGCAGTGGCGCCCAATCTATGGAACGCGCTCCCCAGAGAGGTCCGCCTGGCGCCGTCGTTATTTGTTTTTCGGCGCCAGGCGAAGACCTTTTTATTCAAACGTCATTTTAACTGTTAATACTATTTATTTATTTTATTCTTCGGCCAGGGCGACTTATTTTATATTGTTAACTTGTTTTATTTTTTTATTGTATAATATTTTAATTGATATATTTGTGAGCTGCCCCGAGGCTTCGGCGAATGGGGCGGCATAGAAATTTTCTAAATAAATAGATAAATAAACACACGTGTAAACAATGCCCAATTGGGTTTTGTTTTCAAGTCAGTTGCCAGACAAATGGTACCCAGAAGGTGCACAGAAAGCTTTTGTGACTGGCTTAATCCCGAAACCCACGCAAACCTTCTGAGCAATGCCCCAGATTCACCCAGAGGAGGATGCCTCTATCTGTAGCTGTTAGGCATGGTGGACATAGAGAACCTCCATGTCCAGTGGCAGCATACCACTGAATTCCAATTGCTGAGTGGCAGCTGTGGCAGGAGAGGACTTTAGCCTCAAATAGCTGCTTGTGGGCTTCTCGTGGCAAAAGGTTCCCGGATTGAATAAGCCAGCCTTGCCCAACCCGCTGCCCTGTAGTTGCGTTGGACTGCAACCCCCATCATTCTAGCATGGTCCATGCCGGCTGGGAATGATAAGGGTTGCAGTCCATCACATCTGAATGGCGCCAGTTTGGAGGAGGCTGAGGCAGGCCTTTGTTCCCATCCAGCTGGCTTTTCTGAACATCTGCCAGGGTCCCTCTGCGCACACCCTCAAGATCTGCTCCAGTCTGTACCCAAGCCCTCACCCAGGCAACCGAAACATTAATTTCCATTGCATTGCAATGCGCTTGTGTTTTCTTTGCTGTGGTACAAGCAGCCTATCTGGAAAATGTCCTCAGATCAAAGGCCAGCAGGCAAGCAGCTGGTCTTGCTTGTGCCGCAGTTGTGCCTGGGGAGAACTTGCAGACGTGCTTCTTTGGGAAGCTCCATACAAGCTGCCTGGCCTCCTTTGGATGGCGCACACTTGGCAAGGGCCCATCCATATTTCAGAGATGTGGGCATACACAACTTGTCTCCACTACACACCAAAGGTAAATACAGAATGCATACACTTAACAAGCTAGTTTTCCCAACTAGCCCCCTTTTTGAAGGTGGGCCACCTAGCATACAAGAGTTCCATGTGGACAACTTGGCATCACACACAACTTTAAGGCTGTTGCTGAGAGGAGGATGTATGTCTTGTTCTCCGCCATACCAACGGATTGCTGCAGGGGAAGGCATCCGAGTTGCTCCATCTTTTCAGAATCTCCATGTTTGATTAGAGCAGCAGTACTTTAATATAAATTCCTTCTAAGTGGTATCCCAAAACTGCTTTCCTTTTCCTTCTCACAGGTTATGTCCAGGCTTGTCGGGCACTGATGATTGCTGCCTCTGTTTTGGGGCTTCCAGCTGTTTTTCTTCTGGTGACTGTTCTGCCTTGCATCCGGATGGGCCATGAACCTGGGGTGGCCAAGTACCGGCGCTCCCAGCTGGGAGGAATCTTGCTGATCCTTTTGGGTAAGAACAACACAATCCACCTCCCTGCTCACCTGTGATTCTAATTTGCTGTGGCAGGTTTTCCTTTTAGGACCTAAGTTTTAGCAGCACAATAATATATCCTTACCCAAATGTAAACCTTGATTTCATACAACCCAACCCAAGGCAACCCAAATGATCAAGGGACTGGATAAACCACTATGAGGAACACTCTCTGTATTTGAGGTACTTTATATGGCTTAGAAAAAAGTCAAGGGTAGGGAAGGAGCATGACAAGAGCTATCTAAAATTTTGTGCGTTGTGGAGAAAGTGAACGGAAAGACATTTTCCTTTTTTCCTCTCTTTCTCTTTCTTATAGTGGTAGAATCTGGGGCCACGAATGGTGAGAGCACAGATAAAAGGAATTAATCCTTCACACAGCATATAGTTCAACTATTGAATTCACTATCACGAGATGTAGTGATGCCCACAATATGGGATTAGACCAATTCATGGACATGAAGTGATAGATTGCCTCCAGTATCACAGACAGTGTGTCTATATGTGCAAATAGTTGTGAAACATGAGTGGGTGGGTGATTTGGCACTCCCGCCCTGCTTGTGAGCTTCTCCCAGGCATCAAGTTGGCTGCTTTGGTAACAAAACGCCCACATAGATAGGCCTTCAGTTCAATCCAGCAGAGCTCTGACTGCAGGGAGGCGAGCCTTTCTTGGGCAACTCCACTCTGAAAGCATGGCTGAAGGTCACTCCGTAGTATTACGTAGAGCAGTCAAGTTTTTGAAAGCTGGAAACCAGGACACACCAAATAGCTTTTCCCAAAGTAGTGCCCTCCAGACTACAACTCCCACCAGCCCCTCATGGTTTTGCTGGTGGTCATGGGAGGTGGGGCTTGTAGTCTAAAACATCTGGAAGGCACCAAATTAGGGAAGGCTTCCCTAAGGGCTGGTTGGTTCATGGGCTGATCGACCAGTTTTATTTTAGCAGCCGTTACCCATTCACAGGGGACACACGGTGAGAGCCTGGTTGATGCAAAAGCATGAAGAGAGCGACGTGACCCCCTTTGCTCTCCATGGCCTCTCCCTCTGAAAAGTGCTGCACTTATCCTGGTCTGGAGCATCTCCCAGTTCGATCTCTTTTCTTTGCAACAGGGTGCAAGACCCAGTCAGTATCACCCTGATAACAATGAGTGTTACAGTCTTAACCAGCACCTGCATATTCTTGAGGCCTCCTCATCTCATAACAACAGGCCTTGGTGTCTTGTTTTCACCCGTTTGTTTAGCTGAGGGAGAGGTGGGGCCTGGCTGAGAGGAGAGGAGCCTCTTTGTGTCGCCCTGCCCCGAGGCCGGCTCATTCCCTTCGGCAGCCAGGGCTGACATCATGCCTTATTATAGTGGACGCTAAACACAGTTGCTACCAAGCCAGAGGGCGGGCAGAGATGTGTCCTCCGGAACAGAGACTTCAGGTTGTCTGGAGTTCACATCCTTTAGGCAACTACGGGAGCAATCTATGCAGGTTTAGATTTAGGCATGAAAAATCCCGCAGCTCCCTGCATTCTCTGGCCAGCGATATGAAGCGCTCTTGATCTCTGTTGCTCCAGAGGACAGGACTAGAATCATTCAGTGGAAAATGAGGGAAGAAAGCTTTTGCTAAGTATTACCTTCCTCATGATGAGATTTGTTTGAGAATCATTCTCCTCTGATGGAAGAAGGTAAGCAGAAACTGGATGTCTGCCACAAATATTATAGGTGCATTCTGAATTGCAAATGCTGGCTTATGGAAAAAGCACAAGAGATGAGTGGTAAGACGATGCTACCACAATTTCTGCTAGCACAATGCTCAAGCAACCCCTAGCCTGACAAAGCTGGGTTGCCTCAAAGATCTGCTCGTAGAAGGGCTTGTGTAAACGCTTCCACAAACATGATCAAATGATAGGATATTGACACTTAGGCAAAGGATGAAAATAGGGTTTCCATGAACAGCTGGGGAATCATGGGAGTTGTGGGACTTTTTTCTGTTAAAACCTGTGCAGGACAGCTCCCTGAGTTGTACCTTCTGATGGTGATGTTGGATGAAAAGTGAGGACTTGTTTCTCCAGGAGAAATAGAAAGTGCCATGAGCTGTGCATTTCTAAGCTGCTGGCCAGGCGATATGGGGAATGTCAAACATCTCAGCCAACCTAAGAACGGGGAATCGGTTTTGACACTATTATTATTATTATTATAACATTTCTATGCCACCCCTTGCCGAAACCTCGGGGCGGCTTACAACATGATAAAATACGTTGAAATACAATAGTACATAATAAATTACCATTAAATACAAAAATACAAAAAATACATTGATTTACAAATATAAAATTAAAATTATCAGTATAAAATAAATAAATAACAATAAATAAATAAAATCACCATCTTCTGAGCAAAGTGCATTCAAGTAACTAGACAGTTCTCACAAGGAAGGCCAAGACACATGGACAGTTGCAAGAACCAGCAAAACTGTTGCAGGTCCCCATGATGCACCTGAGAATATCCTCCATGGGTCTTCCCTGAAACATCTCATCAGTAGCCTGCTGTAGCACTCACATCTTCCTAATTTGTGGGGAAACAGATATGAGTTTGGTGGTGAATTAGCGACATAAGAAGAAAGGGAAGGAGGGTTGGTGCAGGGGAGACTGTATACTGCTCTGTTTCCTAGCATACGTATAGAATCATAGAATGGTAGAGTTGGAAGGGACAATGAAGGCCATCGAGTCCAACCTCCTGCTGTTGCAGGACACTACGTCACACCATCCCACTCATCCCACTGTACTTAGGACAAGCCTGGGAGCAACCTGTGCCCACCACCACCTTCTTTCCCCTCTCAACTTGCATGGATTTCCTTCTCACTTTCTGGGTAATGACAGAGTGGCATTTCATTCATACAGGCTTTCTTGCAAACTAGGGTGGTTAACTCCTGCCACCCTTTGCATTTATGACAACTGGATTTGCAAACAGTGGTTGGATATAATTGTGCCCACCCATCACAGTTAGCTCCAAAATGAAAGGCAGAAGGGATTTTGTTTCAAGGGAGAAGGGGAAGCAATGGTAACCAAAGCTCCATAGTACCATAGAGTTGGAGCAAACCATGTGGATCCTCTAATCCAACCTGATGCTCTGTGCAGGTGCCCTGTTGCAAGGTGTAGCTACAGCATCCTTGATAGATGGCCATAAGGTTTCTCTCTGAACCCTTGAGCAAAGCTCTCATGCTTAGATCAGGGCTGGGGAACAACTCCAGTTGCCTTCCCATTAGCCCTGCTGGCTGGGATTGATGAAGGTTGGAGTTGAACAGCATCTGGAGAAGCACAGGTTCCTCGCCCTGTCTGCATCCAGCATATCTTAAGGACCACCTCTTCTTATGTGTGATGCCTTTGATCTGCAAGCGAGAGC
This sequence comes from Varanus komodoensis, assembly GCF_004798865.1. Lineage (NCBI taxonomy): Eukaryota > Metazoa > Chordata > Lepidosauria > Squamata > Varanidae > Varanus > Varanus komodoensis. The sequence continues at coordinate 8,576,774 of NW_025335727.1, read as the reverse complement.
TCTCATTGTCTCCTTAATGACATCCACCAGGGCAAGGTGTGTAGGGTTTCTTCTCTATTGATTTTTCATACCCAGGCAAATACTGGGCTCTTTCAAAAGGGGTGACATCGTTTCCTTTTAAATGATTGAGATTTTGCGGATAGTTGATCATCCTCCTTTTCTTCTATCCCACCCTTTCTCAAAGGAGCTGAGAGTGTCATACAAGCCCCTCTCAGTTTATCTGCACAGCAATCCTGCAAGCTAGGCTAGGCTAGGCTCAGAGAGCAAGTGACCTAGCCCACCCTCCGCTTTAATGGCTGAGTGGGTATTTGAACCAATGTCTTCCCAATCCTACTCTGACACGCTAAGCAGTAAACTATGCTGGCTCTGTTATTATCGCTTTATTGTGCTTTTATGTTTTTAGTTTCCTTTTTAGCCATATCAGGTGTGTGAACAGTAACGACATGCAGTATCTTCAATATTTATATACATCAGTCTCCTAACTACAGTTAGGAGATTGGAAAGCATGACATCTGGTCCAGGTCACTGTGGAAAGTAAAATGGAATACAAAATAGCTGTTGACAACTTGCCAGGAAAATAGAGAGCTCAGATCTTCCAGCTGATTTAATGACAGCTGAAAATAGATGTTGACAATCATAATGCAGGTGTCCACCCTTCCATCCTGCTTGAATGTTTTTGGCAAGCTCCTTGTTTGCTCATCACATCCAACAGCAAATTGGATATATGTTAATGTGCAGGATAAGGCTGAGAGAAGACAATAGCATGTTTTAGAGCGGTGAAGATAGCTCTTTTTCAGAGATTGGCATTTGTGGTATGTACACACCCGTACCACTTTTGCCTCTGAAATGTGTGTGCGTGTAGGGGGGGGAACGCACCTTCAAAATCTGTTCAGGCAAAGACTACAATAGAATAGCTATGCAGCATGGGATGCCTCTTCTCAACTGCTGCCAGCGATTCCCTTGAGAACTGTTTTCCTTTTCCAGCCTAAGAGAGACTCTGAAGTGGGCACATAAATCCCCCTTGAGTTCAGCCAATTTTCTTCTTAAGCACAATTCTCCTTTTTTGCGGCGGAGAAAGGAGATGAAATACAAGAGAACCAACCCTGGAAATGTGAGCTGAGTTTGTGATGCAGAACATGGGGAGAACAGCAGTAGGTGGGTGCTGAGACAGCAAGCCAGGGCTGGAGGGTGGGGAGTAAGCAGGGTTGTGCCCCAGGGTGCAGTCCTATGCCCAGTTAGCTGGAAAAAAGTCCTGCAATTCCCAGTATTCCCCAGCCAGTTCCTAACTATTTTAATTAGGAACAGAGCAAGCAAACATCAACTAGGTCAAACTATTGGCTTAGGTAAGGCAAAACTCCATCTCTAGTTTGGACACAGCTCCAGAAATATGAGCAAATCATGGGGGTAAAAGAATTGGTAGCAAACTGTGCCAAATAGATGACAGGTGTTTCTGTATATCTGACTTGGACGGTTGTATTTCACTTATCCAAAGTGTGTTTCTGCTTAGACACAAGAGTGGGGGCAGGAATCCAGTATTTTGATACCCCATAATCAGCCAGTCACCAGGAGTAGTACAGCCAGCACGCTGAGAGCAATTTTGCCTCATCAGTTGCTATTTGCTTTCAACCTGAAATTGTTACAGGAAGGTCTCGGTTTTAAAAATAATCCCCAGTTTGTGCAAGCAACTTAAACCAAGCATCACTCGGAGGGGGTGCATTCTTTGGCGGGTGCTTACTCTCTCGCTCGACCACCTCCCACTCTCCCCTCTGTTTGTCTGCTTTAAGAGAAGGCTTCTTACAGGTTCTTCAGATTTGGGAGTCTGTTATCACAACTGAGGGAAAGTCAATTCCATTCATGAAAATGTTTCGGCATCAGTGATCAATGGGACTTGTGGACGAGTGGCCAAGGGTGCGATTCTCTGCATGCATTGATGGAACTCCTACAACTCCCAGCCAGCCAGAGTTTTTCTGCGCAAGGCATTTAGTGTGCACTCGTGATTTCTGACTCACAGTTGTCGACTATTTAGACAACATTGTGATCCTCCAGTGTCTATTTTTTCAGAGCACTCTCCCAGCTTATTTTAGAATGGGTAAATGAGGTAATATATTTGAACAGGGAAAACAGTGCTGCTTCTCCTTGTGTATTTGAGTTATTCAGCTCCATCTAGTGGGGTACAATAGCACCAAGGGGCAATCACTCTATGCAGAACGTGGACTTCAATGCTGCAGTGAAACCAAAAGTAGGGTTGTAGAAAGGCTCACAGAAGGTTGAGAAGACGTCTGTGTTGCTCCAAAGGGCAGGAGTAGAATCATTGGGTGGAGATTGAGAGAAAGAGTTTCAGCTTAGTATTTGGAGAAACTTCCTAATGGTTAGATTTGTTTGAGAGTCCTTTGTTGGAAGAATGTAAGCAGAGGCTGAATGGCTATCTGTCACAGATGTTGCATCCTGAATTGAAGGTGCTATTTTGTGGGAAAAGTACAAGAGACAACAGTGTTCTGCTAGCACAATGCTCAAGCAACCCGTAGCCTAACAAAGCTGGGGTGCCTTGAAGAAATGCTTGTGGAGTGGCTTGTGTAACCATTTCTCCTGGCCAAATTATTGGCTGTTGACACTTAGACAAAGAAGAAAACAGGGTTTCCACAGCTGGTGGAACCTTGGTGCTAGCAGTAGGATCTTATTCAATACAGCTCTTGAGAAGAATAGCGTAGATGACCCACAAGACCCCTTAGAACTCTGTGATTCCTAGATGATGAATTTGTTCTATCATTTCTGCTGGAGAGATGCATAGGCTGCAATCCTATGTGGAGCTCTATGGGCCTCCACATGAGTAATCTTGGGACATGCATGCCATGAGAAGTCCTCACTGAGTGACCTTGCAGAGCATTTTCTTGGAGGAGAAACACCATGGATACCATCATGGATAAAAATCACAAATGTCTCTGTTTCATCAGGTGAGCACTTGTTAGGAAGCTGTGAATAGCTCGGCAACTGCCTCCCCACCGCAAACACACACACACACACACACACACACACACACACACACACACAACCTCTTGCATGATAAGTGCAGATGATGGTATGCATCATTGGTCTTCAACTGGCAGAACATCAGAAACTCCAAGTCAGTTGAAGCCTGAACACAAGCTGGTAACCAGAGTGGTGCTACAACTATCTTTTGGAGGGAGAGAGTGCATCAGTGCCAACACTGTAAGGCTGGGTATGATCCCAATGAAAGGAGGGGGAATTCAGATCTTGCCAGCTGCCTCCTCCAGAGAAAGAAACCCACACAGGGGGGAAAAAATCAGAAGAGCCCATTCAGCACACTGCTATGCTTTCTTGCACAGCTGCACTTGCTTGAGAGTAAGTGCCACTGAATACGGACAGAAATGCGCTATGCACCATGAAGTTGGATCAGACATTGTGTCCTATGTTTTAATGCAGGCTCCGGGGCAGACTATGTTTCCCTCATCGCATAATAGCTGCAGTCCTTGTGTATGGCAGTTCCTCACTGGCTGGAGGCTCTGTAGCGTGTTTATTGGTTTTAAACCAAACATTTTCTTGTTGTTTTCTTTTTCCTGTGTTTTTCTTCCTCTTGTAACCTCAGCACTTTCAAACTGCCTCAAGACATCTTTCAGTGTGGTCTCTGGAATGCTGTTGGTTTTACCAAAGTTTTTGTTATTGTTTGACTGATTTTCAAATAGCTTCAGTGACTGAATCCTCCATGTTTCTCCCTGGCTGCAGGAAATAAAATATTGGCCAGTTTGATGGTTCTCAGATGTGAGAAGCACTTTTCCTCTTTAAACAATGTAGAGTTTTAGAGCTTCTTTGTCTGAGAGTCTCTTGCCCTTCAATTCCCATTGCTTTAATAGGGGATGGTGGGAATTGTTTTGGGAGGGGGCGGGGGGCACCTTCACTGCAAGATTTTTTCTGAATGGATTCATGAGAAGGGTGTTGCATTTAGAATACTGTGTTCTGTTCTGATTAGCCCATCTCAGAAGAAGTCCCATAGAGCTAAGAAAAAGACGCTGTCTCAAATGGTGCTTTCCTATGGTGGTGCACTTTAAATAAGGTCTGGGTGGCCATTGACCAGGGATGCTGCAGGGTGGATTTTCTGGGTTGGGTCAGTTCAGACATGGCCATAAATCCAGGGCTTATGAGAATCCTGAGATCCTATGGACCTGCCTGGTACAAATGACATGTACTTAGAATTAAACTAACCATAGCCTGGCAATCCATTCTGAGTTCCATAATATGAATGGAACTTGCAGCCCTTCTGAACAATTTTTTATGTGCAGTCATCAAAAGCTGAGGGTCATTTAGGGTCATTTTGATACTGCTCTTGTTAAATGATTGGGAGGCATAAACCTTGCTAGTTTGCTGCAAATCACGCAGAGGCCTACCTCCTGTTCCCACCCCCTAAGAGGACAACTCTGATTCTCTGTTTCTCATTAATTCTTCCATCCGAAACCAATTTTCCCCACTGTGAGTCCTACCAATGTTGTTGGACCTTCATCTAAGCACAATTAGGGTTTCAACTTTATCTTAATGTTCGGTTTATTACTCTTTCTCTGAAAGTGCCTTTCCTTGAAGTAGCCCACAGGCAACCAGTAAATGCATGTGCGGAGAAAACAAATACTTTGGAGAGAGTATTTGTTGGGTCTCTGATGCTACCTATACTCAGAATAGGATCAGAAGCAGAAGAAGAAACTATGAGTGATTTAGGAAGAGTGGAAATAGAGCGGACACCTCTCTCCCATACTATTATCTCATGGAGCGACTGGTGCAAGATGATTGGCAAACAGGTTCAATTGTGTCAGAAGGGAAACATTTCTTCATACAACATGTGCTTAATCAGCATTTCCTTCTGCTGGAGAACCCTGGAGTTTGGTGAGGTGTCTACAGAAGCTCTTTGTCAAGGGCTTCCTTCCGAGGCTCCAAAAGTGGGAATAAGAAAGACATTTTGGGATAATGCCTCCTCACCTGGAATGCTCTCCCAGTGAGAACATGGCACTCACATGACTATCTTTCTCATGTCTTGCTCAGAATTTGCTGTTCTTCCCAGCTTTTTAATTTTTAAAAGACTTTTAGGGTGTAATCCTATGCCTGTTGAGAGAGGAAAAATGTTTACGTCCTCCAGAGTTTCCCATAGCTGGCTGGGGTATGGAAGGAGATACAGGAATCTCAGGCCAGCATGGGATCACACACTATCTTTTTAAAGATTGTAATATTGTGTACTTAACTGATTTAGTCTAAATTTATATACTTTATGGTCCTTGTTCTTGTAATGTGGCACTGGATTTTGTGCTTTGCTGCTTTTTGCTTTTATTCACATTTTATCATTTTTGAAAAAGGTCTGGAGAAATTAATTTTATGCGAGTCTAAATGAAGATGCCTGCAAGCCCTGCAAGTCAGGAGATAGCGGGCACTCTGTGCAGGGCAGGCATGCAGAGGGGGCCTTCATCTTCCTGCTCCTTCCCCAGTGCAAGTCAACTAGACAGCTTATCTAGATTTTGGCTGTCTAGTTCTGACCAAGAGGGAAGGAAGATGGAGTGCTGATAGAGTGCGTTATATCCTGGTGTTTCCTGGTGACCCCAGTCTTCTTTCCTACCTGCCCCCTGGAAAGTTCCCTTCCCCTCTGCTCTGATGTCAGTCTTAGGACCTCAGAGAAGCAGCCATGTGGTTCTTCCTGTGCTGCCCGTGAGAGGGGGGAGAGGGTGGTCACAGCACTGGTTCCAAGCTCAAAGGTTGGAGCTCTTTCCTGAGCCTGGATCTGGAACTCTGACCCATCTTATGACCTCCCAGACTGCATTTCAGGGGCCATAGGAGTGCTCTGTTGATACATGCATTTAATGCATACAATATATTGCTCTCCTGTGCTGTCAAGGTGTTTCTGACTTATGGTGACCCTATGAATGAAAGCCTTCTGTCCTTGCAGCCCTGCTCAGGTCCTGTCAATCCAAGGCTGCAGCTTCCTTTATCGAATTGATCCAGCCTGCATTTGTTCTTTGTTTTCTTCTTCTGACTTCCTTCCCCTTTCAACTTAGCTACAGCTTCAAACAAACCACTCAGCTGTATTGTTTTTTTAATTAGGGGAATGACCTCTCTTATGGGGTTGTGCATGATAGGTCAGTGCATAGGAGACAAAATCCAAATGCTTTGAGTCTTCAGGAATGGAGGCTGGACTGCATCTCCTTTATCCCTCTGCACTGGCCATGCTGGCTGGGGCTGATGAGAGTTATAGACTAGCAACATCTGGAAGTTCCTATGTTTCCCTGCTTTTGGAGAAGTACTCTATATATCTTGCTATTGGAGAATCTGTTCAATTCAGATGCATTTGATAAGTTGGTTTCACTGTCAATTATGTTGCTAGTCTAAGGTAGGGCACCACCTGCAGCAAAGGACAAGATGGCACTCCCTTTGCAGAAATGGCTGGACAGGCAGTTGAATCTCACTTTACCCCTGTGCAGGGATGTGTGAGGAAATGTATTAGGATCTGCCAGATTCCCTGGCCTTGGCTCCTCTGACTCTGGTCTGCTCTGTTGCTCCCAGCATCCACACAGCACTTCCCAGGAATCCAGCCCCGCACAAACACAGCACAAGCAGCACCCCTCGTCCATGTCATGTGCTGCAGTCTTTGCTTGTCGCTGCACATGATGCAGAAGAAACTTGTTGGTGGTGCAGCCATCATTCTGCGGGTGTCCATGGACTTCCTCTTGGCTCAGCTCACTTTCTAAGCTGAGCATGGTAGGAAGTCTGTGAATGCTGGAGGGAGGGAATCCATGGGGTCTCACTGCCACACCATTACTGGCAGTGAAAGGGTGCCCACCAGCACTCCTGTAGCTAAAGGCTAGTTTAGGAAATAGAACGTTTCTTTAGACTGAGCTAGGCCATTGGTCCATCTGGCTTTGTATGTTCGGCACTCTCCAGCGTTTCAAGCTGCGCTTTCCCCAACCCCCTCTACTACTAATCCATGGTCCACCCCTGGGTTGGAGCACCCAGGTCAGTTTCTGTGGTATACACTGCTCTGTCTTCCAAAAGAGGGAAACAGCCAGGAGGTTGCCTGGGGCAGTTTCCCCACTCAGTCTAATGACAGAGCCGGCCCTGGTTGCTAATAAATCACGTGGGTGCTACTGTATCATGTCCTGGGCTTTCATTGTAGATGCGCATTTCAAGCTTATGCTTTTCTGGGGCGGGGTTGAATTTGGGATTTGTAATTTCCTGGGGAATTCTATGCTACCTGCTGACATTTTTTTTAAAAAATCAAAACCAATTTTTCCCCAGCTCTGTGTGGCGTTGTGGCTACCATCTGGTTCCCAGTGAGTGCTCACCGTGAAACGATGATCATGAGCTTCGGATATTCCCTGTACACAGGCTGGATCGGATCTTTCCTTTGCCTCTTTGGCGGGTGCATCATCGTTTGCTGCTCAGGCGATGCTCAAACATTTGGTGAGAACCGTTTCTACTACGCCTCAGGATCTAGCTCTCCCACCCACGCTAAGAGCGCTCATGTATAAATAGTCCAGCTCATCAAAGGTTTTGAAACGGGTGGATTGGTTTCCCTTGTGCTTCTGAGTCTTGCATTTGCTGGCATCTTTGCACACAAGTTGACCACATCCCTTGCAGAAGATAAAAAGAAACAGCTTCATATTTTGATAGCATAAACACCACAGGTTTGCCTTAATAGAAACCTGTAGAGAAAACTAGATCAAGTTAAACTCTATACTTGTCCTACAGTCTAGGCTTTTGTACCACTGAAACTGTAATCCTTTTTTTTTCCTTTTCTTTTCATTATTCCCTTCCCTTCCCTTCCCTTCCCTTCCCTTCCCTTCCCTTCCCTTAGGAAGAGTTTAATACATACATAGTCGAATTTTTGAAAATGATCAGTCCTTTCTGAGAACAAGTTACCATTTACTTCCACTGCTGCCTCAAGGTCATCTTTGTTGGCAGAACTGTGAGGATAGGGAGAAGAAGACGCTGTACTTTTCCATCTGCACAAATGTTTCTTTTTCATAAGATCAGGAGGTATCTCCTTGTTTTCTCTGTTTTTTTAAAAAACAAAGCCGTAAGGAATTTGATCACTTCTGTAACACTGTTTTTGTCTAAATGCATCAGTATGAAGGAGACAAAGCCAACATTTTCTAATTACAAGATAAATAACAGAACCTTGTACATAGCCTTAAATCTATGTGACGGGGCCGATCCCCACAACCTCCCCTCCCCTGTTTTGTACAGGTTTGTTGCTAAATAAATGTACTTTATTTTGTTTTATATTTTACTTGGTTCCAATTAATTTGTATTCTGACATGCACTATTGAAGTGAAACTTATCTTTAAAAATTTACTATAATCAGATGCAAATTGGGTAAAATCCAGTGAATACTGATGATGCTTTTCATCTTTAAGTGAAATACTGTACAATATACAGAAATAAATGTTGAAATTACTAGCTTCTTTTCTTCTCATTTTGTCTATGGATATCTTCTCTTTTGGTTTTCATTCAGTCATTGTAGTGATTCTGCATGATGTGGGTTGTTTTTTGTCACATGTGGAGAATCTATTCTGCACTGCAGCTAAAAACGAAATGGTGTCACTGGAGCTTGCTCCTTCCTTCCTTCCTTCCTTCCTTCCTTCCTTCCTTCCTTCCTTCCTTCCTGATTGTGCCTTGCATACACACACTGGGCAGTTAGATAGACCAATGGACTGGTTCCTTATAAGGGAGAATATACAGTGATCTGCCACTGGGCAAGGAATATGTTTAGTAATAGTTATTGTTCTTCAAGTGTATTGTAATTTGGAAGTTTGAGAGAGAGTTAGAGAGAGTTTGCCTATGTGCAGCAGTGGCTGGGGAACTGGGGCAGGAGGGTGCTTGTGGGATCGTGTGGGCAGCATATCCGACTGCATGGACCCTTGGCCTGACCCAGCACGGTTCTGATGTTCTTATGCAGGACAACCTCACATTCTTGTGAGCCTTCTCACAATAACCTTGGAGAGGTTGCTCCAATGTCTATTTTACTCATGGGGAGAGCTGAGAATGATTTGCAGGGCCAAGGCCATCCAACAAACACATAGCTAGTCTCCCCCACCCTAGATGACCTAACGAAAGCACTCTGGTACTCAACAATGGTACTTCATGTCTAACCTAACCTTTGATCCGTGGAGCCTGAGGCAGCATTCGTGGGGTCCCTGGGTGATCTCCCACCCAGACTCACACCTGCTTAGCTTCAACATGGAAGCTACATCTTGAATCTCCAGCTTTCACCTTGTCACAAACATGTCACAAAATTAGCTCTCTGGCCCATTAAAATGTATACCGCAGTCAGTGGTTTGCAACAAATAACTAACAGGACTTCTCTGGAATTTGTCACTAGAAAACAAAGTGAAGCAGAAATCCTATGCAGTTAGTATTCCACAGGTATTGCACAGGTTGTTCAATACCTGTGGCTACTGAAAGTCTGAAGAGAATTCAGGAGCATAAGGATGAAGCCCACTTCTTGGGCAACTATAGGCTGCTTTCTCTGTGCATGGATCTCCACCAGAAGGACAGGAAAGGAACTCTGGTTAATCTGGCTTTCTGCCCTGCAGAGGAACCTCTATCCAGGTTAAAGGTAAAGGTTAAAGGTAAAGGTAAAGGTTTCCCCTTGACGTGAAGTCCAGTCATGCCTGACTCTAGGGGGCAGTGCTCATCTCCATTTCCTGGCTGAGGGAGCCAGCATTTGTCCGCAGACAGTCTCCATGGTCAAGTGGCTGGCATGGCTAAACACCGAAGTGCACGGAACGCTGTTACCTGCCCACCGAAGTGGTACCTTTTTATCTACTTGCATTTGCATGCTTTCGAAATGCAAGGTTGGCAGGAGCTGGGACGGAGCAATGGGAACTCACCCCATTGTGCAGATTTGAACCGGCGAACTTTCGATCAACCAGCCCAGCAGCACAGCGGTTTAAACCACTGCACCACCTGCAGTCCTCATGCACACAGTAGTTTAGTTCATTCAGATGGATTTCATTAGCCAACAACTGGGACTACTGCATGTAGTCTTGCCCCTTGGTTCAAACTAGGGGTGGAGGATTGTGTTAATTTCAATTTTCCTCTGTTTCTGATTTCTCCAGTCTCAAGTTTGGTTTGTTCCAAATCTCAATAATTTTCAAATATTTGCATGAAAATTCATAATAATTGTTGTGCATATCCTCCTAATAAATGTTTGATATTCATTTTTACTCAATCTGCACATTTTTGCAAGCAATTTTCCTAACAGAATACATTTTTGAATGCCATTTTCTCTAATGCACACATCTTTGTACATGTCTTTGATGAGAGAACTTCATATGGAAAAATGTGAATGTTGAAGGAAAACTGTTTTGGTTGGCAAAAGCTTGAAAGTAGGTATATTCACATTAACACAAATGAAACAAATTTCTCCCCAGTCCCTAATTCAAATGGAATGCCTGAAGGGGATTCTGGGATGAAATGACCCAAAACAGTAGGAGCACAAAATCCCACTGATTTTAATATGCTTCAGTGCATCCAGTCCAGAGCATCCAGATATCTGGGTGCAGAGTTAAAGATTTCCTACATTGGCATTGAATATATTGTTACTGAATTGTTGTTGGGTCAACCAGATTTTGAACAAAATGTGTGTTTTCTCACTGACTGTAATTTTTTGTGTTAATTTCATATTGTTTTTCATTCTCCCTCTCTCACTGACACAATGTTCACAATGAAAACTGTAATTCCACAGATCCTTGGCAGAACATTTGTGCTCATTACATCATAGGCTCTGGGTATAGTTACTTGTTGTATACCCCGAAGAAAAACAATAAGCCCTGCCATTGTGAGAAGTGGGCGCCATCAAGGAATGTGTAACACACAGATGTGCAGCTTTGGGAAGACTGGCCCAGGATTGTGGACTGTGTTGTTTTTATGCAGGCTGCCTCCTGCTGAAAGGGCCCCATTCAGATAACTGGAATGGAGTCGATCAGCTTGTCTTAAGAGCAAACATTGCTGGGACGCACATTCTGCACATAGGTTTGGGGAAAGGATGGTCACTCTGCCTCTGGTGGTCATTTCAGAGGGCAAGTGAAATGAAAGTTTAGAATACTGGAATTCATGAACCAGACTGATGAGACAAGGAGCAAATTCAGTTGCCCTAGAACAAGCAGAGGTGGGGCCTGAGTTCCAAAGTACAAAACCACACAGTTTTCCTCTTCTTCATCCTTTGCACAGAAGCTGGACTGATGAGGCACAGAGACAAGTAACCTGGCCAAGAAACTTACTGCAAGACAGAGGTGGGGTCTGAGCTTTTCCAGATCACATATTTTCCCTCCAAAGCACAACAAAATACCCTTTTTACACAGCCAAACTAAATGTTCTTCCATGGAGCTATGCACATGCTTGTGTCCTTTACTCTCCTGCAAGCAAGCATGGCCCATTTGGGATCAACACCGTGGTGCTTTGAGGGAGAAAGGTTTAAGATTCAGCTCTCACCCATTTTGCTTCCCCTGCAAAACCCCTCTATCCCCAAAATTCAATTTGTTGTTGTTAGTTGCGAAGTCGCGTCCGACCCACTGCGACCCCATGGACAACATTCCTCCTGGCCTTCCTGTCCTCCATCATCCCCTGGAGTCCACTTATGCTCACACCAACTGGTTCAGTGACTCCATCTTGCCACCTCATTCTCTGCCGTCTTCTTCTTCTTTTGCCATCAATTGTTCCCAGCATTAGGCTCTTCTCCAGGGCTTCCTTCTCATTAGGTGGCCAAAGTATTTGAGTTTCATCTTCAGTATCTGGCCTTCTAAAGGGCAGTCAGGGTTGATCTCCTCTAGGACTGACTGGTTTGATCTCCTTGCAGTCCAAGGGACTCGCAGGAGTCTTCTCCAGCACCACAATTCGAAGGCCTCAGTTCTTAGGCACTCAGCCTTCTAATTCCTGTTAGGTTTCTTACATCCAACATGTATTTCTTCATGGGCTTTCAGTTGCCCAAATTTCTTGGCTGGGTTCAGTTCTGGAATTAATGGACAGTTTTCTCTTTTTTTAACCTCTTCCTTTAGAGGTGGCAGGGTTGTGCTGGGAAAATTCAGGTAGATCCTGTTGCTTGTGTGCCTCTGTGTTATAAAATGCCTGCACCGCTTTCTCAGGAACCACCAAAATTCCAGGCCAGGTTGCTGCTTAGCATTTGCTGTTATTTAATAACTGGGACCTGATGTCTTCCCCAAGAAGCTGCCATGACTATTGTTTTTGCTGATCGGTAAGAAGTGATAATGCTTAAGGTTAACAGGGTTAACAACCCTCATCTGCATGTCAAGACCCACAGTAATCCCTGTGTCTCAGTGATGGTTATGTTAATCTCCTGAAATTAAATGCCATTGTATTGAGCCCTCTCAGCAGACCTCTCACCTTCTTCTGACTGTGATTACCTTATTTCCTCATCAGTGGGCCCATGAGACTCAGAATCTATAAAACACTCTGTGTATGTTCTAAAAGCTTGTAATTGGTGGTGAAAATCACTGCCCAGTAGCATGCTGTCCTAAGTAACTGCAGGGGTCCTGGCTGATCTTTCAATAAAACTGCTAAGGTTCAAGGCGAAAGGGGTCTTTCCTGACTAACCCTGGTTATCCTTGTTATGGCTGTCATCAAGGCTTTCCCAACAGTTGGAATCTCAGAGGAAAAAGACAGACGGGAGGGAAAACTCAACCCTTTCTTTCCCAATGCCCCAAAGTCCTGATATGAATTGGTGCCACAGGCACTTGCAGGAAAGAAAGTAAATCAATCACATGCAGGCTCACTCTGTGTGATTATGAGAGCATTTGGTTTGGACCACAGAAGGCAAGCGGATAATGCTGAAAGAAAGCCACAAGCAAAGGCAGCACACAAACTAGGCCCAGTGCCCGTACCACAAGCACACATGCACAACACATGAGATAAACTACACACAAAACAAACCAACCAGTCAACACAAAGGCAAGATATAGGCACTGGTAGCACCGGCCAAGCACCCCTCCTGGTCTCCTGTCCAGTGTCCCTTTTAGTCCCCCTCTAATCCTCTTCAAGACACTCCATTCCATGCCAGCTTACATTTTCTTTTAGGTGGGCAGAAAGAGGCGGCTGGGCAGTCCTCCAAACGGAGTGGTGGGCTGCAGCCACACAGATGCATTCTTGAAAAGAAAGACACTGCTTCATTTCATAGCATGTCAACCTCCCATTGAATTGCTTTGTAATTCTCTATCATCTATTTTTCTATCTGTATTTAAATTTGACAAAAGTCAGTGGGGACACAGAGCCTGACTGTTGCCAAGAAAAATGCCCCTGGACGCACTTTTAAAAATCAAATTAAAAATGTGATTTAAACTATTTAATTGGGAAGCAGGGCACATTAATAAGTTAACTGCTGCCCTCCAGAACCGTCTTTACTTTCAAGAATGTATCTTTTCAGAATGGTGGAAATCCCAGAGTCAGAATGCCAGTGGTAGACTGCAGAGGTCCAGATGCAAATCTCTTTTCACCCCCGAAGCAGAAGGGTTGATCTTTGGCTAACTGCTCTCCCTCAGCCCGTCCTAACACACAAGGTTGGTGTGAAGATAAAATGAGGGAAGGATTTTGCTGGCCACTCAGGGCTCCTTGCGGGATGGGTGAATTCAAAAAGCAATGAATAATAATAAACCATATACTAACTGGGTTCAATTTACCAGATGATCACATGAAAACAAGATTGAGAAGTACACAAAATCATCTCAATTTCTCTGCCAAAGCAGATCAATGAAGTGACTTTTGTTTGTCCTATTTTTATTGTTGTCTTTATAAACTCTGTTTGGTTTCTTGCATTTACTTTCTCATGGGTCTTTGTCTTCAGCTGTTGGGCAGTAGAGAAATTGAATAAATCAGTAAAATAAAGGAATGGGTCTTCCCGTCAGCCATTTTTCCCCTGGCTCCGTTCACTTCTGGTATTGGCCCCTCCTGAGAGAGATGCCTCTTGAGGATGAGCAGAGGTCTCTTCTCGGTGGGGACTGAGTGCGAACGTGCCCCCTTTGCTCTTTGAACGGGACGCGTGTCTGAGCAGGCACCCTGCTTAGAGAAACACACTTGCTGCTGTCACGTGGGGCTGTAGCATCCTGCCACTTCATCATCTTCCATACCTGAATAGAAACCTGTGGAAGCAACCATTTTTCTAACCATTTAGCAGGATGAGGCCGACGGATGGCTTGCCCAAGAAGTTGCACGCACACTCTAGTACACCTGGATAAAAATCCATCTGGGCATTCACTTGTTCTATAGAATGAGGCCCTCCATAGCCCCTCCTTTCCATATATGGGACTTTGACCCGTCTGCATTTTGATAAGCTTCTCCTGGTTCTTGGAAGCAGGTCCACTGCCAAGGTCACCTGGTCAGGGGCCGTACTGCATGGCAGCCCACTAGGAAGAGCCTCTCCTGTTTCCTCGCTTCTCACCGTGGCACGCAATGGCTGACAATGGTGGTGGTGGACAGAGGCAGTGACAGGGTATGCTGCACTCCGGCTGAAGCCCCGCATCTTTCATCTGGAGCCCCGACTCTCCGAGAGGCCGTGAGTCCCACCAATCCACTGCCCGCAGGGTATCTGTCGCATTTGACCCGCCGGCATCAGCTGGCTTTCTGTGCACATCCGCTTCCCCTCCTTCCCCCACCTTGGCATCTTTCTGCCTCAGGTTTCCTTTTCAAAATCAGATGCCCTCCCCTCCCCTGTCCGTACACCCCGTTTGTTCCCCTAAGAATGCAGGTTCTTGCAAATACTCAGAAGTGAGGATAGACTAGCACATGACTAATAAACATGAATATTTTGGCATTTTTGGTCTGGTCCTGGGGGCCTGATCCCCGGATCTTTTGGGGGCCCAGCACTGCTCCTAGGGGTGAGGGGGTAGAACAGTAGGTGCTACTGCTTCTTGCTTACCATTTCTCTGCCTAGGAAGCAAGTATGTGCTGTTTATTTGTTTGTTTGTTTGTTTGTAATGGGACAGTATTGAAAGTTTGAAACAATCATCTTGGGATGCTTTACAACACCATTAATAAAATAGAATAAAATAGAAACAAGAGTAGGAGTGGCACAGCATCCAATATTAAGTATAAAACCACCAATTAAAATAAATTAGCAATTAAAATATTTGGAGAATAAAAAGGGTTTTGCCTGATGCAGAAAGGAAAGAAGTGTTGGTGCCAGGCAAAGCTCTCTGGGGAGCGTATTCCATAACTGGGGCGCCACCACAGAGAAGGCCCTCCTCCAGGTAATCAGCCACCTGATCTCTTTCTAGGATGGCTCCCAGAGGAGGACCTCTGCCTCGCATCTTAAGGGGTGGGAGGACACATAGGGGAGAAGGCACTCCTTCAGGTATCCAGGACCCAAGGTATTTAGGGCTTTATAGGTCATCACCAGCACCTTGAATTTTTTTAGATTTATATCCCACTTCTATTTTAAAGCGCTCAAAGCAGCTTAGACCATTTTCCTTCCCCTGTTCTCAATCTTATCCCCACAACAACAACCCTGTGAGGCAGTTGGGCTGAGAGCCTGTGTCTGGCCCAGAGTCACCCAATTGTCTCCATGGCCGAGCAGGGACTCGAACGCAGATCACCTGGGTCCCAGTCCTGCTCTCTTAACCACGACACCACACCGATTTTCACACTGATAGCCATGGCAATGGGCAGAGAAGGTACATTCCCAAAGGGAAGGGATCCTTAAGTGTGTCTTCTCTCGTCCAAGGGCCCCGAAGAAACTGGAGCCAGCACTGCTTGGAAGTAGTTACTGGCACTTGTATTTCATGATCGTTCATGGATTAGCTGCCTCTGATGTATGCACAGGGGGTGGCATGGGAGTGAGGACAACAGAATTCTCCATTGTAGCAAAAGTTGGCAAGACAAGGATGGTACTGTCTGTGAGAAGCTATAAATAGTGGCTAGCAGTGGGTCACGCGGCTTCCCCAAAAGCAGTGTCAAGGCTTCGCGGCCTGCTGGGATCACTGAGGGGCATTGTGCTTGGGCAAGAAGCTCCCTGGCTCTCCAAGGGGGCGATGAGGGAGGAGCAAAATGACAAATGCCAGTTGCTCTCTTCAGCTCCAGGACCTTCACGTTCCCTCTCCTACTGCTGCTGAACACAGCTAATGGTGCTAGGCAGGAGTGGCACTTACATACTGTCTGTAGCTTCAGCTTGTCTTCTGATGTGAATGCAAAGGAGAAGGGAGACATGCCATTGAGTTGGTTGGCCTCTGAGACAATGAGACACGAAGCAGACATGGTGATTTGGGATGAGGTCTGCCTGAACTGGTGAAAATGGAAGCTTATCCAGACAGAGCCAATCAAATTGGGTAAAAATCTGATGGGGCTTCAAAACTTGCATGTTGT
Source organism: Varanus komodoensis (assembly GCF_004798865.1). Classification (NCBI taxonomy): domain Eukaryota; kingdom Metazoa; phylum Chordata; class Lepidosauria; order Squamata; family Varanidae; genus Varanus; species Varanus komodoensis. Next base: position 8,560,418 of record NW_025335727.1, on the reverse strand, counting down.
TGCACACTAATGAAAGCTGAACCAATTAAAACTATGATTTCCTTCGCAGAATGTTTAAATGATTCATATTTCCTTTGGGAGTCCTGCTTATTTACCAACAAGGTGGCCATCAAAGGGAGGAAGTTTTGAAATGCGTAGAATTGTCCAGCTTGCCCTGGAAGGGTTTAGAATGTTTTGACTGGTAAAGAAATGAAAAGAAAGAAAGATGGAAATGATTGATTTATTGGCTGCCAACCTTCTAACCATCCTTAATTCTGCATAGAGAGACCCTTTTCCTTGGAGGGTTGGGCCTCTCCAACTGAGGAAATGTTGCCTAAATACACTTTATTAGAACCTCTTTCCTCTTAGCATCTCTTCCACATGGTCTGCTACAGCAGGTCAGGAGAAGGAGATGGACAAATCCAGCTTTATCAGTTCATAGAAGTAACTACCCTGCACTTCCTTTTTTTTTTACTCTCTTATGAAACCCCTCTTGGCAGGTAAGTACCTAGAAGTGCCAACTAGTAGCTTCCTAGCAGGCTAATACATACAAGTTTACCAAAAGCTAGTAGAAATGCCACAGAGAGATCCATTTGTCTTCTACCAAACCTTTCTCTGGTTCACATGGATCTCCGGTCACCTCTGCTGACGGGGCAAAGTGGTGGATACAAATCTGGGGAAATCTCATTGCTCTCACATTCACATACATGCTCATGGAAATTGCTATTGCAGTTTTGCTATTATTGCACAATAATTCAGTTCAGCAGGTTAAACCGGGATATTTTGTCAGAGGCTATCCAATGCATTGGAATCACAGAACCAGAGAATCACTGAATGGTACAGTTGGAAGGAGACAATGGTGCCAGTTGGTCCAGCCTATTGCTCAATGGAGATGACTCAAAGTTAAAACATCACGTTGTCCTTAGCCAGTGGGGCTAGCCCTACCATTAGACAGAGTGAGGCAGCTGCCTCAGATGGCAGATGCTCAGGAGGGGAGCTGTGGTGAAATGTTAAAAGGACTGAGCTCCATAGGCCCAGCAGCCTGCCCTGCTAGGGTGGCCATGACCATAAAGAGGAAATATATTTCCCCAGAAGAGGACAAAAGGACTTGGAGAACTGCTCTTATACATACAACAAAGGTTTTCTAGCGATCTTGTTCCTTAAGGCTCATGAGCCTGGATTTTGTCCAAAGGAGCATAGTTTGCTTTTTCTAGGTAGAGATTGGTGAGAAAGCATAACTAATCAAATCAAATCCCATAGATTTTTAACTGACTATTTCCCCGAACCCTTGGACTTGGAGTCTCTGTTTCAGATGAGCAGGACAGAGGAAAATAGTTGTAGGTTTTCTTCCCCCTCCTTTTTTTCCACAACCGAAAGTTTTAGAATTCAGATATAGAGGCATATGATGATGAGAGAACCTAAAATTATTTTTCTGCTTCTGGAAGATAACATCATAGTAGATGCTGCAAAGTTGCTTTAATTTTCTAAGGGGTATTATTAAAAAGAAGGATCTTGACATTTTCCTCAGAAAAGCTCGTTCTCCAACAGGTCTTCTGATCCTAAGCCATGTAGGGCTTTACAGGTTAAAACCAGCACCTTGAATTGGGACTGGAAACATACAGGCAGCCAATGCAAGTGGGCCAGAACTGGTCTTACATGTTTGGACCTGCAGGTCCCAGTTGTTACTCTGGCTGCTGCATTCTTCACCAGCTGCAGCTTGGACCCTCTTCAAGGACAGCCCCATTGGCAGTAATCTAGTTTAGAGATTACCAGAGCACAGATTTCTGAAGCCACATAGGGGCACAGCTGGGCCACCAGCGGAAACCAGTAGGAGGCACTCTGAGGCCGCCTGAGCCTCAAGCGACAAAGATGGGTCAAGGAGCACCCCCAAGCTGTGAACCTGCTCCTTCAGGGGGAGTGTCACCCCACCTAGAAAATGCCATCTGGTCAAAGGAATCACCCATTGGCAGCGTCTCCATCTTGTCTGAACTGAGTTTCAGTTAAATAGAAGGAAGGAAGGAAAAAAAGACAGAGGATGATAAACCTTCAGATACTTCAACTCAGTCCACTGCCATTTTCCCCAGGTTTTATTGTGTCATAACCTAGCAATACTTTACCCCACAAACAATGCACATAAATACCAAAACCAGCCCATTCAGCTGTTGTCTGCAAAGAAAATTTTTCCAAGCTCTTAAGGCAAATTTTCTTTATATTTAATTCACTTTAGCATTGAAAAATATCAGACCTTCAGATACTGCTGAGTTTAACAAATATTTGTATAGATCAATATAGAGACTGTGGGATTTCCCCTGACCCCTCTTTTTTGGTTTAGTATTTCATTTAAAAGCTGTGGACAGTTCAGTTGAGTTGTTTTATCTTTCTTGCTTTCTATATAAACTCCCACGTTTTATTTTTATTTGTAAATATAAAGGCACACAATGAAGCTTTATGCATCTATTAAAATATACACATCTGGTAAATTTAGATTTCTTTTCTGAGTGTCTTGATAAATTGGTATATTTAGATATTTTATATAATAGTCAACAACACAATCATTCTCAAATAAAGATCACTCCATTAAGATATCAGCATAAACTTTCATGATGACACACCACAAAAGCCCATTGCATAGTGCACCAATGGGGTTCAGAAATCACAAAAATAAATAAATGAGAGAACAAACTTCTTGTTTTCCTTTTAAACAAATACAACGATTTCATACCAGAACCGCAGAAAACTGTTACAGCAGGAAATGCCATCTGCAAAAAAATTAAACAAACAAACAAACAAATTCCACATTGAACAATCGAGAGACCAAATGAAATCAAAGCAGGGAAGATCATTTACAAATTGAATGTCAAACACAAACACTATTGTTAGACACACAGTGACAGACAGATTTTTGCAGCGACAAAGCTTGAGTGCAGAGACTTGCAGTTAAATAATTCTTGTGCCCTCCCTCCTTCACTTCGGGGATCAATTGCATGTCCAGGGACTTCACAAAACCTTGCTGTGTTTCGTGAAGGGGTCATGCATTCACCTTCCTAGAGGGGACAGCTTGGAGTGTGCGAAAGGCTGCATGCATCAATGGATCCTTCACTTGGTGGAGGATGTGGAACCCGGTACACGCTGTATTTCTTGATGGGGTAGAACAAGAACACCAAAAACTCCTGGGGCCCTACAGGTTCCCCAGGGCCAGTCCACACATGCATGGATGCATCTCGTGAATTCTCATCACTACATTCCTCAGCACGTGTGTCCTGATTCTCTCGCAGAGTGTTTTCTCTGGGAGGATGCATGGCAACGGGGATGGGCCGTCTCCGTGTTTGATCTGTGACGGTGCATTCACACGTGCCGGCTGCCCCTTGAGGCTGCAGCCACTGATCATCATCTTGCCTGTGTGAACTTGTCTGCTTCTATCTACGTCATCAAAATTAGTTGAGGTATTTTTCAGCAATAGATCGCTTTCATGGTTTCTTTCAGAAAAAGCAGCATAGATGCGTCAAGATGTAGCTGCAATACCAGTTGCACCTGAGGTCCTGGCCTCAGAAGGTGTTTCAGTCCTTTTAATTACAAGGGTGTTGAACCTCTGTCAGCCAAAGGCTCAAATTCAATTTTGGAGAAACTCGGGGGAGGGGCATATGCCAGCAGTGGGTGGGGCCAAAAGCAAAGAGGGCGTGGCCAAAATGCAAAGAATACCAGCATCTTACCTTAAAGCTTTTACACCTTAGGAGGGGAATTTCAGCTATTTAGAATGGCGAAAAATTCATAAAAGCTGGAAAGCCAGCAAATGACTGGAAACCAAGGGAAAGAGAGTGGACAAAGTGCGTGGGGATCTGGAGGCCGCTGGAGGACTGGGCTGTAGCCCCAGGGTGACCGAATTTGGCCTGCAGTTCTGCACCCTTGCCTTGAGAGCTGCAATACAGAAAGAGATTTGACAGACAGCCATGGGAGATGCTTGCCAACCTGTGGTTGAGTGGTAAATTGAGAAGTGCAGGTACTCATCTTCACAGTCTTCCTAGCAAGGTGCATGAGAGAAGTCCAAAAATATAGATCCTTAGCAATAAACCAGTTCTAACAGTTTTCATCTCTATCAGAAATAGGCTTTGGTAAAGCAAATGGGTCTAATTTCCCATTGAAAACCAAGGCCAACCAAATACAGTGCTTTAGAAGTCTAGCTCTATATATTTATCTGCCCCCTCCCATAAAAATGTGCGAATTTCCCAGAGAATTTAAAAAATAAATGGGACAGATCAAATTGGGCAGCTTCCTCAGTGTGGCCTCATTCACTGTTTTATTCAGCTGCCTTCTCAGGCTTTTTTGAGAGCTATCCAGAAACAACAGTAATAGCTCTGAAAAGGGACCGTGCAAAGGAGGTGGCCTTAAGAGTTCCCCTTTCTGAACTAGCTGAAGACACAGGAAAATGAGCGAAAGGTGGACAGGACCCGAGAAGTGTATGTTCAGTACTAGAAATTGAGAAGATTACAATGCCAAAGGGAAGATTTTTGGCCCTGGCCCCTTTTGGTGCAACAGCTCTGCATTTTTACCCCTTTTCTGGTGCTTTCTAATTGATAGCTAGGCAACGGACAGCTGTCAACTGTTTTAAATTTAGCCTGAGAGTCTTGCCTCATCAATATATTAGCATCTGAAACTAACATAAGCATTACTCAGGCAAGATTGCATATATTCAAAAGCTGCACCTTTCACCTGTGAAAGACCTCTCAAGAAGAAGTTGAAATTTGAACACACTGTTGAGGCTGAAAAAATCAAAACACGATTCCAAAAAATCAAAATCAAAGCGTGACTCTAACTGTACTTTTTTGAAGTGCTGAAAAAAGAGGAGAAATTGAAGGGGATGAAAAGCTGTTACAGTCAGAGTGAGGAAAGAGAAGACAAGATGGGTTCTTCTCTGAAGGACACAGATATACTAACTGGAGGACTGAGGGAGAAGGCAAGGGAGAACAACCCACAGTGACTCTGCCAAGTGCAAGGTGGGTTGTCCTGTGAACAACGCGCATTGTGTGCAGGGTGGGTTGTTGTGTCATGCAAACACACCCCATACTATATTGATGCTGGGAAAATACCTTTCTCCCCATCTATTATGAGAATTGCAGCTAAGCTCACAGGGAACAGGAAAGCTGCTGGCACATTATTTCATTGTCCTTGCTCATCAAAACAGCCTGATATCCTGGCCCACAAGCACTGGTTCCACTACAACACTGAGCATAATTCTTAAAGTTGTATCATGAACTCGGTTTTGATGCTCAGCCAGCGCCATGTGCATAAAAATCCCATGCTAGTCACAGGTCCTTTCTTTTGACAATGTGCTCAAACTGATTTTTAATTTCCTGCTTGTGCTCAAGTGATATCTCAACAACAAACTGCATCATATATATCCCAAAGCTTTCTTAGAGATACTCTACCCTCTTAAAAATGCAATTCGCTCATCCAGGAAAAATGCTTCGTAGGAGGATGTTCTATTTCTCCACATGCATGTCCTGTGGATGAGCTGAGTTTAAGAGCTGCAGTTTTAGGACTGTGAGAAACAAAGCTAGCAGGCCTCAACTCTGGTTCTGGATGCTGATCTACAGCAGGAGGTGGGAGGGGAAGAAGAGCAATGATGCTCAGTTTATCCATCGGTGCACGGTAGCGATCAAACGACAAATCTATTCTCTTCTAATGCTATTTATCATTTTTAATGGACCAGCAGGAACCAACTGCTTCTGTGTAACCTTGTCTAAGGCAAGAAATACCTACCTTCATGTAAAAACAGACTAAAAATTTTGTTTTTATTTGTCTAACAGAGATCTGTTGACTCTCAGGGGGGCATTCTGTCAATTGAAATCCTGCCCAGGTAGCCTGCTTGTACTTTTTACAAGATCTGATACAAGCACAATGTGAAAGCTTCTTTTTCCTTCCCCCAGAGCAGTCGCCAATCTACATGGCTGTTTCCAACAGAGATGTCTGCACCAGTGTGCTCTCATTTGCTTCAACAGGGCTTCCCTGGGAGCACTTCAAAGTGGATAGTGTCCCATGTCACTTAGTGATATGGATTTCACTATATGGACTATATGGATTTTTCAGCCAACATCTTGGGCTATCTAAACCCAGTGAGAGCCAGTGTGGCGTAGTGGTTAACAGCCTGGGACTGGGACTCAGGCGATCTGGGTTCGAGTCCCCGCTCAGCCATGGAGCCAACTGGGGGACTCTGGGCCAGTCACAGATTCTCAGCCCAACCTACCTCACAGGGTTGTTGTTGTGGGGATAAGATGGAGGAGGAGAATGATGTAAGCTGCCTTGAGCCCTTTGTAGGAAAAAGGCAGGATATAAATCGCAATCGCAATATAAATCGCAATATAAACCATGTTAATGGTGGAAAAAGCATTTGGGACATCCCCCCCACCCCCCCAAAAGTGGCTTTTCCCCATGATCATTGGGATTTAGAGTACTGGTCAGACCTACTCACAGATACCAGCAGTATTTGTCCCGTGAGAGTGACCAGTGGAAAGCTGAAAAAGGATCTGGCCACACTCGAGCACTCCAGGCTATTTCTTGTATTTAAACCCATCTCTTGATAGGCCAGGCCCTGCCTCACGCCTCATGGTTTGATCCAGACTTAGTCGAGAAGACCCACTGCAATCAATGGGAATTCATCTGCGCATGACAATGGATTCTAACTGGTCTACTGTAAGCTTGACTAAGTGTGGATTCAACCCACTGCCTTTTTTAAAAAAAAGCCGGAGCCCTACCTAAAGCAATCTTTATTCAACAGGGTGGTCAGTCTGTGATGAGTTAGCACTATCATCATGGAACATCTGATGGCAAAAGCTGACATGATGTAAAATGCACAAAGATACGCATCGCATCTATTTTAATCTTTGAATACCAGCCATGGGGTTCCCAGTCAGAATTGTGAAAGTGTCCTGGGAGGGGAGGGGTTAATATTTTCCTCCCATGCCATGGCCCAAAGATAAATCTCATCTCCCCTCCCTCCCCCAGGTAAGCTACTATAACCCCCTGCATGAAAGTTGCCCTTGATGCCAACAGATTTTAACTTTCTGCAGCTAAGGAGAAGCTTGGCAGAAGAATACAGCAAATGGCAAAAATCCCAAAGCCCTTCCTCATTCCTTCAAACATGTTTCCTCTGAGAAAGCCTTCCTGGTTTTTGCTTTGTATGAACATCAGCCAAGGGCCACCGCCTCTCCTCTTCTTACCCCATGGTCACCACTGAGCACTCCGTAGGACTACGACTCCAGACAGATCATTTTCCATTCCTACCTGCACCCTGTTTGTCCAGATTCTTTGCACACTTGGCTGTGCATCATGTTATTAATAAAATGTAGTATGATTGTTTACAGAAAGAGGCAGTGTTATTTCTGCAAGGAACTGAATCCAAGAAATGCTCTATTTTGTAATGTGCAACTTATTACATTCTCTTTAAATATGAGAGATGATAAAGCCTGGAGTTTTATCCTAGAGGTGTGTTCCAGAATTTAAAAATACACCATTGATTGGACTAGCATCTGGCCTTCTATTTCTTGGGAAAGAGAAGGAGGACCTGTGGCCCTGCTGAAGTGGTTGGACTTCAGCTCTCATTGATCTAACCACTGGCAGCTTGGGCCAAAGGCACTTGTAGTTCAACAACATCAACAGGGCCATGGCAATTCCACCCCTGTCTTAGGAGGATACAGGTGGTCCTAGTGGTAAGCAAGTCCATCGGTTACGAACCGTGTCAGTTCTGCACGGGTGCTTTCAAAATACTGGAGCTGATTCTCCTTTGATAAGATGAAAAAGGAAGGAAACCTTTTAATAGCATTTGATGGCCCACATTTACATTCTCAAAAAACAAAACCTCCACCCTTTGCCAAATAACCTATCTATCACTGCTATTGTTGCAGGTATTCTCTATACCAGAAGGGCTGAACATCTTTTAGTCCCAGCACCGAATTCAGTTTCAGAAACTTCAGGGGCTGTGGATAGAGCTAAAGACTGGTGAGTTGGGAACAAAACTCCAGGATATTTTAGCATAAAGCTACTAAATGCTGGAAATCAAGCCTTAGGAGAGGCATTTTAACCTTGTAGAAAAAACATACAAAAGCCAGAAAGCTACCAAATGACTGGCAGCTGGGGAAAGAGAGTGATGCCAGGGGAATGGGGCACTGCTTTCTGGGGAGCTTCAGAGTGCTGGACTGGTACCCCAGATGGACCATATTTAGCATGCAGACCTGAGGTTCAACACCCCTGCTCCATGGGAGAAGAAACATTTCCTGACCAATGGAATCTGCTGTGTGTTTCATCAGGACACCCACTTTGCCGGCAACTTGAGAGTTACTAGAATACAGAGTGTCTCCTGTGACAGATTTTCTTAGGCTCAGAAGACCTGCAAGACAAGCTAGCTTGTTTGAGGGGAGAGTTCCTGCTTCATTCGGTGAAATAGGGCTATGATTGGTGATGATGAGTGACTTTGTGTTGGGGGAAGAATCAAAGACTTACTATTTTCTTATCTTTGATGTGACATTCTGTTGATTCAGGATAAGTGCTTGACAGACCTATCCTGAAGAGCAGAAAGTGAATAAGAGAGAGACAGTGATGAGGCTACTGGAAATAGAACCGTCAGAGAAAGAATGGGTTGGAAATGAGTGCCACTGAATTTTAGCCCAAGGAGTTAGCTTAGTGACAAAGCGCGGATCAGCTGGGTTTCCATTCATCTACTCTGGCGAGTACTCTAACTCATCATTTGAAATCAGTGCATCCGAGTTCTGTTTGTGTTTGCTTTTGCTTTTTGATTTGCTACTTGTCCGACTGCTTTCCTTTGCTTCTGACATCTGCTGGTAAGAGAAACCTTTGTCATCGGCAGGAGCCCAGTCCTGATAGTTGTCGCTCTCGGCATAGGCAAAGCCATCTTCAACCGAGAAGGGATCAACATCAGCATCATAGCGTTGGTATGTGCTCTGATGCAGGGCCTCTTCCCGAGCGGTGATCTCCAGCGTGCTGTTCCATATGCCGTAGCCAAAATAAATCAACACCCCTACAGGAAAGAGGAGAATTTGGCTTGTAAGTATCTCTAGGCAATCCAACACGAAACAGTCCGAGCTCTCATGAGTCTATAAACACTGCTACAGAACTCAAATGGTTTATTATTATCTGTAATTCACCATGTGGCATATCAATGCAATGGGATGGTTCTTAAACCATCTTTGATTCCATTGTTCCTCCTCCTTCCAGCAAGGGCTCATTTTCTTAATGATGAGCCCTTGCATGTTTTCTTGATGAGCTTTTCCAGTCGCAAAGCAACCAGCAGAAAAGGCAAGATCTCGAAGTATTACAAACCAAAGTGTACTTTCTCTCAGGAGTGGAATTCCAATTCAGAAGGAAGAAAGGTCATCCTCAAATCAGCCTTCCCCAAACTGGTGCTCCCCAGATGTGTTGATGGAGGGATGCTGGGAGTTGAACACATCTGCAGGGCACAAGGCTGGTGAAGGCAGTTCCAAATGACACAAGGCTACCGCTATCAACCTATCACAATGTAGGCAAGGACAATGTGCTACAAGCCCAAAATAAGAACCAGAAATATGTGCAGGGTCATGCTCTCAAGCAGAACTCAAGCACCAGCTCTCCTCTTCAGTACCATCTACATGAAATGATGGCACATATAATTTCCATATATGCGGCATAGTTTCAAGCAATCGAGTATTTTCAAAGGGTCAATTGTCCTAGCCGTACTTTACAGGAGAGCTTGTTAGTAAAGCAGGCCCATTTTACACATGAGCACACTAGTGAGGTCTGATGTTCTAAACATTTCTTTTGTTTTCTCTTAGGCTAACTCAAGCAAAATGTGAATGCTAAGACCCCAATGTAATCATACCTAGGTAGGCTGGATCTACCCCATGAAATAATTAGATTGGCTGGACACAGACACATCCTACCCCCTGCCATTCCTGTTTTCAGTATTTCTCAGGTTTTGCACTAATATGGTTTCTGTTGGAATTACATCAGGGCAGAATTGAATGTCAAAACACATCAAATGTTTAAATAAATAAATAGAATAAAAAGAAAGGCTTTGAGGCAAATGTGTAGATTCCTTAACTGTGTTTTCCTCTGCTCTTTGACTTCTCTCCCCTCAGGGTAGCACTAACAGGGGATTAAAAGATGAAAACCAGGGGAGGAAAGGCAGCCAGACAATGACTGGGTAATGGTGCCACAAGCAAATCTAGAAAAGATTTTAAGAACGGATGGATGCCGTTTTAAGTATTTATTATATTCCACTGGTACACAGGAATCCCAGCTGTCTCCCATGCAAAGGACTGACCCATTTAGCTGATTTGGGGAAGTTCTCAGGGCATTCACTGTGTTCAAACTGGGGCTGCTATGGTGTGATACCACAATTCACTGACCGATTCCTTACAGGTCATGTGGTCTGCAAGCAGCAGGGCCTATGATGGGCCACTGGGGGACGTTTATTCTACAAAGATAAGCTAACAAGGCTGCATCAAATTAATTACTCCGCTGATGAAGTGCTACTGAATGTTGATTCAAATTAAGCATTCTGAAGTACCCTGGTCTTTCCCAATGTGGTGCCCTCCAGATGAGGATGGGGCATGTTGGGAGTTGTAGTCCAATACATCTTGAGGTCCCAAGGCTGTGGAAGGCCTGCTCTAACTATTCTCTTCTGGAATTGGTTTCCCTAACTTTTGCCTTCCATGTTCAGGACTTACCCACAAAACACCAGACAGCAAACCGGATCCATGTGATCTTTGAAAGTTTCAGCATGAGATAGATGTTCACAAGCATAGCAAAGGCAGGGACAAAAGGCAAACAAGGGGCCATGTAGGGGAGCTTTTTGGGGTTTTCCGGCTGTTGAAGAATGACAAACACCAATGCCACAATCAGCAGGACCATTAGAACAACCAGAAGAATTGCCCACCAGCTTTGATCATAGAGATAGTCCACCCCAAAAATGATGAAAGAACAGAAGATGAACATCAGGACAAACAGCAGCAGCACACAAGTGGTGACTGTCTGGCCAGTTGCTGCTGTGGGCCGGTCCATTTTCCCAGGAAGCCCAAGGTGGATCCTCATTGTGTAGTACCGTGGTCCAATCAGTTTCTTCAACTTGATGAGATAGAAGTTTTCAGACTCGTCTGCCTCTATTCCTGAAGTCATGTCGACTGTACCATAATTGGGATGATTGACATTGTAGGTGGACTTATCAGATTTTCCGATGAGCATCTCATTGTCACCCAGGGATGGAAGGTTCTTTGCGCCGCAGGTGTTGGTGGGTGGGCCTGCAAACTCTTCACCTTCACTCACAGGTGAGCACACCTCCTTCTCACAGTCTGCTAAGATCCCTTCCTTCTTCTTAGTGTGCTCTTCAGAAAGGAACTTGACAAAGCCATCAATGTCACTCTCTGGCTGGTAACGGAGAAGCAGGACACAGACAGAGACCAAAGTGTAGGCCAGCAGAGTGCCGATGGACATCATCTCTATCAGGTCCCTCAGGCTTACCAGCAAGGACAGTAGTGCTGCGAGAAATCCTGAGACGATGCAAGCGACTACAGGAGTCTCAGTATAGGAACTTACATGGGACAAGAATCTAGAGGTCACAAAATTAAGGTTAGAATGAAATATTTATAACATTAGCTCCCACTGCTCACAAAGCCAGTATAACCCAATGGGCAGCACAGACTATCATAATTCAAGAGGAAAGCTCTGCAAATATTCAAGGGGAGAATAACCACAGTAGAACCCTCTCTTAAAGTTGTGAGACCATTACGAGGGCAAGGGTAAATGTGCTTTTCTCCAATTGCTTTCCCTTCCCTCACCCCACTCATTTATTGGGCAGAGCAAACAATCTGAGAAGGAATGTATGTTGATGAGGGAAGACAATCCCCCTTCAGTATTAATGCATAGACCACCATCACCTTCACCACAAAACACGCCACTGGAGCAGCCCAAATATTATTTTGTTTACAGCAGTCCTGTGAAGAAGGATAGATGAATATGTTGGAGCTTGCACATACCTCCTTCTCATGGACTTTTCAACTCTAAAGAACTTCTAGAATTTAAATCCAATGTTGAAGGCCAATCTGGTGCTTATTGAACAATGACTCTTATACCTTTTTGTAGTAGCGGGCAGTTATGGTTTATAAATCTGTAGATGAGCACCATGGTCACATTGTGCAATCATGGTTTAATGTTGGTTAATTAATGAGAATAATAAGCTATGATCAGATCCTGACTAATTATCCTGGTTAGTGAACTCAGATTATGTTAGAGTTCTTTGGTTTGTGATATAATGGCTTAATGTAAGCTAGGATCTCTGACCCAAAACATGTATGATGAGAGGAGGGGACAGGTGAAGGAGCAATGAGCAGCCTTGAAATTTTTTCACAGCGTCATGGTTTCTGAAGCCACAGACAATCATCTGAAGAAGGCCAGTAAATGCCTTCACACAATCGCAATGTAGCTTGTTTCCAGATGCTGCTGCCAGCATTGGAAGTATCACCCAAACAAATAGGACTTCAAATAGGAGGTCATTTGTCTTGCCAGGATTTAACCTCCTATCAGTATTTCTGACAACTCAGTGAATTCTTGTAGTTTGTCTGAACTATGCTTGCCAACCTTGGCTAGCCCCACTGGGTGGGCAGCGGGGGTGGGGAGACTAGTTTTATGGTCAGTTGCTAAAAAGGCAAAGATCATGTGTCTCTTCCACCCAGCTGACCTTTCTGCTTTAGCTGTACACCTTAGGCAACTAGAACATGTGCACACTGGGTTCTAGTTCTGGAACTCACACAATCCATTGGGCTCTGGACCTGCACAAGGTCTGTACCTTTCATTGTGGAAAAGTGGGTCAAGGCTGATATACAAAGCCCCTTTCCTCTGAGAGTTCGCATCCCTCATCAGGTAAGATTTTTCACTGCCTGTTCTTTTACTATCTGAAGCTCAGGACTGGAGAATTTTGGACCCAGGATTCAAGCTTTGGAGTTTGACCCTTTGGGGTTTTTAGATAGCCACGTCCTCTTTGCCTGGCATCTCCCTTTTCACAACTTCTGATCACTTGGTAGTTTGTTTTTCCCCATTTGAAAAAACTAAATCTTTTCTTCGAAAGTAGAGTTGCATCAATCCTCTGCGGATCTGGCTCTCTTGGATGTTTGTTGGATTTCTTCTTATGCTTGGCCCTGGTTTAGCAAGATTGCCAAGCTGAGAGGCAGTCCACAAACACTCGCCGAACTCCACTGGTACAACCTGCAAACTTCTTCTGCAGCACATGCAGCGTAAGCAAAGGCTGCAGTCACATGTGCAGAAGAGCGATGCCTCTAGCACAGTGTTCACACGGGCAGGCGCTTGCGTGAATGCGCAGCATGGTTGGCACTGTTGGACTCACAGCTCTGAGAAAGCAGACTGGAATCTGGAGAGCCAAGCCAATCTGATGGAGTTCCACTCTGGAAGTAGATTCTTCACTCATCCCTATTCTAAAACTTAGTTACTGGAAGTGTTTCAAGCTTAAATATGCTGATATTTTTGGTATTGGTATCTAGCTCTTTTGCTTTGATCCCACCCACTACTGTAACACAGCTGCAGAGAGCTTCTCAGAACTGGACTTTGGCCTTGGGATGAAAGACATGCAGCATGCCTGCCCTAACTTACCTGAAAAGAAGTCCATCACCAGCCATAGCATAAATTACACGAGGCATCGGGAAGAGGGAACCCAGCAAGCTCACAGTCAACCCAGCCACAGATCCAATGGCAACAATGAATTTAGCAGTGTAGAATCCACGGGCCACAAACATCTCCATCAGGGGGGACTCAGTATCAATCTCATTGTATGGCACCATCAGAGTTAAGATAATGCTCACCTATTGTGGGAATGCAGGTACAGAGGTGGGGTGGGGGGAAGCAAATATGTGGTTAGAAATGGCATAGTATTGCTTCTACACTGCTTGAGGAATAAGGACTTAAAGAACTCCACAATGAGTTCAAATGAGTTTGGACAAAAATTTAGGTATAGAAATATTGAGAGCAATAGAAAAACCAACCAGTAATATACAATCCATTGCTGCGTGAAGTGTGAAAAAGGACATTTTGAAAGGGATTTGCATATTTGTGGAAGTGGGACCTGGCTTTATTCAAGTATGTACAAACTCGCTTGTGCAAAAACTGAATCTGTCAATCATTGGGTGATGGAGCAAGAAAGGCCTGTCAGTCCACAAAATGCAGATGGAAGAGATTTAACAAAGTCTGTGTATCCCTGCTGAGGCACCAAGAAACGGGTCTTTGAAATGGTAAAAGATCCCAGATATCTGGATTTGTAGGATTCTCTTACTGGAATGATACTACCATTTAAGGTCAACAGAATGGGGCAAGTTTACTTTATGCTTTTGTTGTACTGTTTTAGCTTATCTTTTAATTTTAATACTTTATTTTATTTCTATAGCATCTAATAGCTGAAGCTGTCTGGGCAGAAAGCAGCAGTTAATAAATACAATGAAGTACAGATATAAAAATAGAACTGTAAAACCATGAAATTATATTAAAAAAGTTAACCAACATTTTAACAACAAAACAATTAAAACCATTCAGACGAGCTGTTCATCTGACTTGGTATATGGCAGTTTCTCACCTATCAACAGACCTTCTTGCAAAATGAAGGCATTTTTCAATACGCAATTAGTGCTCAGTCCAACGCCCCATGGGTACAGGACCACGTACCTGGTGTTCCAATCCAACACACAAGGGTTCCTCAGTTGGTCATGCCCCGTTCATCTAGGCCTCTCCCCTTCTGTGGCTCTGCCCCCTTTCTCACAATCAGCACTCATGTGGTGGATTCCTAGCTTCTGTACAGGTTCCCCCCCCCCACCACCATTTTAAATGGTTGAAGTTATTATTGGCAGAAGGATTTCTATTGTAAAATATGCTGGCATTTTCAGTTTTCTGTTCCTCTGCTTTGCCTTTGGTTCTGGCCTTTTGATTTCAGTGCTACCCATCACTGGAATGTGCTCCCAAAAGCTTTCCCAAAATGCAATGTGGCCTTCAGGCTGTATGAAGATGAATACCCCCCCCCCCCCCACACACACACACAAATGCCCTCAAACCGCTGGGAGGAAGCCCCATTTAACTCAGCTGGACTTAGTTTTGAATAGATTGGCATGGCACTGCACTGCAGGATACTTTAGAAAGTGCATAAAGAGAGATGAATGGTATATAAAATTCATGCTCAGAATACCTAGCTGTACAGATAAATATAGAGGGGAGTTTGGTCTATTGGTCTCCCAAAGCAAATAAAACTCAACAAAACAGAACAAAAAAACGGCGTATTTGTGGGGCGGTCTGTGTAGTGGCTGTCAAAGCTCTGGCTTTGTCTGAAGTATGTCACCTCGAGCCACTAGTTCAGCTCTGAGATGATGTGGAATGTTTATGAATATTCCAGCAGCTAAAAACCAACCAATAACCTGCCAGCGCACAATGCTGGAGGATAGTCGGGGCTACTGAAAACGGGGGAAGAGGAGCAAGAAACAAACAAGTAGTTAACTGTTAGCTGGAGTCCATGAACAGTCTGTGTGGGAGTAGTATGCAAATGTGGGCTCTAAGAAGTATGTGCATTGTGTGTGAATAAAGTCCGTGTCTGTGTGTGAGAGGGAATGTGAATGATGAATGGACCCAGAGAAAAATGACTAACCTCCAGGTTACTTCTCTGGGTCTCTCTCAGTGGGGCTAGTCCACCTCATTTGCAAATGCTTCCCCCTTCCCTGCAAGTCCAGCTGCGTGGTACCCAAGGTCAGTTAAGGTATTTCCCCACCAAAGATGGAACATTTTGCAATAGCCTTTCCCCCCTTGGTGGCAGTAAAATCTGCGTCCAGACTGGCATGGAGGAGGAGGCTTCTGAATGGACCCTGTTCTGCCACTTTCCCTGTTAAATCTGTTTTTCCAGCTTACAATCTGGTACTTACGGACACATATGCCGTCAGGCATGTGACCAGGGAGGCAGTGATGGCGTACGGGATAGAAGTGTTGGGACTCTTTGCTTCTTCCCCAGTGGTGGCAATGATGTCAAATCCAATGAAGGCGTAGAAACAGGTGGCTGCACCTTGAAGCACCTGAAAAGTATTTCACATAGTGCGCCATTATCCAACAAAGTTCTTCTCCGTGGTCAAAGGCTGTGTTTACTCAGAACCCTGTAACTTTAACTGGAAGCTTCTCCTTGGAGTTTCTGCCTCTAACTGCACATTAACAAGCTGCACCATAATTTTAGACCCTGGACTTAATGATCATATGGGAATCCCCTTTAGAAGACAGCTGTATGCATTATTGCAGCTGTGAAGCACTTCACGTACTTTTCTCTGCTCCCTTCTTCCCCATTCCATGTTTCAAAAGGGCTTCCAAATTCCTGAGAGGTTAAAGCAGGGGTCCTCAAACTTTTTCAACAGGGGGCCAGTTGAAAGATGCCGGCGGTGTCTCGGGCGGGCAAGGCGGTGCCGGCGGGAGGCACGGGCCGGTGAGGGGGCGGGGGCTGCGCACATGGCGAGGCGAGGCAGGGGCAGGGGGCAGGCACAGTGAGGCATCGGCTTGCTTGTGCAGCGATCGTTTTCTCCGAGCGAGTCCAAAATGATCTGCGTGCGAGCGAGCTGCTGCCTCGCTGTGCGCATGGGCATGGGCCCGGGCACGGTGAGTCCCAAACCTCTGAGGCAGGCTAGATAAATGGGCATGGCGGGCCGGATCTGGCCCGTGGGCCATAGTTTGAGGACCCATGGGTTAAAGCAAAGCCAAAACCCATTTGCCAACCCTTATTTTAAAAAGAAAAGAAGTGCTTTGCATGTTAAACACACTTAGGATCACTCAGAGAGTTTGCTTCTGCTGCCCTGATCCCACATGCATTTACTTGGGGGGAAAGGACCATTTTGCTGGACCAAATGATGATACAGAGAAATAATCCCACCCACTTTGGTAGCAAAGCAGCTTAGAAGTCGGAAGCCTGCCTGAGTGTCTTTGCCCGCCAATTGAAGGAACACCAAGGTGGAGCAAACCTATCTTCCCTTGGCAGCATGTTTCCAAGTCTAGAAGGAAACCCCAAGAAGGCTCTGTCTTGCCTTCCCTTTAAATGCCCTCTGCAAGTGGCAGAACAGAGAGAACAGCCTCTTCCGAGGGTCCTAAAACTGAGGCAGACTCACATGGGAGAATGTGGTCCTTAAAATAGCTTGGACACAAGCCATGCATGGCTTCGCAAACTTTACCCAGCATTTTGTGTCTCAAATGGACTGGTGAATCCATCTGAACTAGGAAGCCAGTGATAAAGTGCTTTAAAAAGTGTTTAACCCTCTTCCAGAGATCAATGGAACAGACTAAAGCTGCAATTCTCTAAAGTCCCTCTGTATTCATCCAAGTAGCGTCGGTTTATGTTGCTTGGGTTTAACTTTGGCTCATGCCATAGATCTATATATCTGAAGGTCCTGCTGCTTGGAATGATGGGAGTTGGAATCCAACACACCTGGAGGGCGTTCAAATGGGGGAAATGTCATCTTTCACACAAGTAATGCTTTGAATCCTGTCCAATAGGCTATGTGGGCAATGTCCCTGTGAGTGCTCTGGTGATAATCCACCTTCTCAAGCGTGGAGGGAAAGTGAAACCTTCAGCATGGTAAACTGTTGCACTGAATACAGAGCGGCAAAGGTAACTGTCACAGGAAGTGTTGCACTGGAACATTTGCAAGGCAAAATGCCCTTACTTTGCAGGTGGTAGACAAACATGTGTCTGTTTTTGTGGCAGGCAGTTCTTTATTTGAAGGGCTGTCTAGTGCAGAGGCTTTTCTACACAAGCCATTTATTGCATACTTGTCATTGGCTATTCAGAGTTTGTTACAGGTTGTCCTCCCATTTTGCTTCTGCGTCTAACCAACCAGCACTTTCAGTGAGTCTTTTTGAAGCTGGGATCATTGTGAAAGTGAAAAAAATACAGTAGTTCTTAGATCCGTGACAGTTCTGTCCTCGGATCTGTGAATTCTTCAACAAAACCCAAAGTAGGTGAAGCCAGTTAACAGGCTGGTGCAGAAAAGTTTTAAGTCTGTTTTAAGAATAAAGAATGACAAGAAGGGAGGAGCAGGAACCCTGAAGCTGTGTATTAACAGCAAGAACCTCGACAGCAAACAGAGCAGGCATTCAGGTCACCTGACCACCGCCTTCCCCCTATGATGAGATGGATTGCTAAGTTATAGCAAGGTGCATCTTTACCCATAAACTAACATATGGGCATTTCATGCGCATATGAGACCTCTACTGTCCTTTTCTGTGATGCTGTAAGCAGCCGTCCCAGATCACATGTAGTTGGCTCTAGGGAACTCTTGAACTTCTGCACCATTCATTAAATTGTTGGGCTCCATTTAGACACTGCTGAAAGCAAGGAGATGTTGAGTCCTATTTTTTCCCAGGGTTGCATAGTCTGTTTCTAAGAAGCTTTACTGTGCAGTAAGTCCACTGAATACAGTGGATCTTACTCTCAAGTAAGTGCACATAAGACAAGGCCTGCAATGTGATCCAATGGATTTTTACAGAAGTTCCAGCATATACAGTAGGGCTCACTCCTGGGAAAGTATGTATACACATAGAGCACTTTCATTCATTTCATGGATTGCATTTCCAAACTGAAGGGATTCAACATTAGTGATCAAAATTCCATCTTTTCCTCCTTAACAGATGTTCCATGGTTAGTGATGGGAAAACACAGAGGGTTCCCGTCACCATCAGAACCTACTGGAAAAGTCTGCAAATGAAATGGGGCACCCTAGAGATGGTGCTGGATTACACCCACTGACTGCTTGTTTTCACTTGTGTCAATGTGTCTTGCAGCAAATCACTTATTCGCCTTTTGGTGCTGTGCATTTAGGCTGCTTAAGGGATCAGCTCTAATGAGCTTGTTAAGTCATCCCTTTAGAGAGCAGACTAATTGTATCTATGCAGTGTTAATTTCACTCCATTGGGCAATTCCTTTTTCGCCACCATTATTCTCGCCCAACTAGAAAATGGGAATTGCTTTTGTTGGGGGTTCCGTTAAATGCAAATTTACCTTTTGGGTGAGATCTATTTCAAAAGAACCAGAAAAAGAGATTAACATTTGTTTAAACCAGGGGTGTGCAGCTGTAGGGCAGTTGCTGTCCTACCCCTTCCACAATCTCTTACTGTTGGCTATGCTGGGTAGAGCTGATGGGAGTTGTAACCATCTGGGGGGCCACATGTTCAAAGCTCCACCTGAAGAAAGCTGAAGGCACTTGTCTGAACTGCTTTCATGGGAATAGAACATGGGAAGTTTCTTAGGATGCAATGCTGTGCTCCCAGATTCAAATAAATAAATAAATAAATAAATAAATAAATAAATAAATAAATAAATAAATCCCTCCGCCCCTGGTTTCCTCATCATCACCTAAGAGTTCTTCTTCAGCAACCCAAGCCAGTGTCAGGATCTCAGCTAATTTACTGCAAAACACCCAGATACTGTATCTACCAGTGCATCTTGATTTACCTTCTTCACACCCCTGCTGTACACAAGGAGGCAGAAAGCCAACTTGGGTGAGTCAAACCCACCTAACCCAGTATTACTGACACTGTCTGGTAGTGGCTATCCAGGGTTTTGAGCCTTTCCTAGCCCTACCTGGAGACCAAGTGATCTACTGTCTTCTCCTTTAGAAAACACTCACCCCTGACCATCCAAATGGCAGGAACCGTCCTTCAGCCCAGTTTTCTCCATCAACATATAGCAGTCCAGTGACCATAATGAAGATCCACACAGCCAGGTTGATCACATTCAGGATGTTGTTAAACCCCACAGAATTCTTCACACCCAAAGCAACGATGATTGTTACGACAACAGCAATAACCAAAGCGAGCAGGTCTGGATACGATTCTTCTCCTTTACCTGTGAAAATTGAACGTTATGTGGAGGTTTGGAAAAAATAGCCCTTTTCCCCCATTAAGAACAGGGCCTTGTGGGGAACTGCTTCCACACTAAGCCTTTACTGCTGAATAGCCATGCTTTGTTCACTTATATTTTATGGAAGACTTTAATGACATGAATGGATCCAGAGCTAAAATAATCCTATTAAAATGAATGGAAATGGCTAGTTGTGATTCTCCGAAATCAGGGGGATTCAAGCTAGTTATGACTAGTTTATCTCATTGATATCAACGACCCTTCTCCAGATCAAATTTTGACCCAACGTTTTGTCAACCAATCATTGTACTTCTGTGTTTTCTCTGTCTGCATGAAAATTTACTCCTTTTCCCGAAAAAAGGTGGCCACCACGTCACCCTTCCACTATGCGCCAACGTAGTGTTAGTCAGGGCATCATGGGACATTTGAATAGTGATCGGGGCAAGCCATGCAACACCAGTGCCAGGTTGATTTTTTTAAGGAGCCCTGAGTAGGTGTCAGTGGCGGGCCCTTGCCAGGGTGCTGAGTCTGCTGCTGTTGCCCAATACTTTCAGATGCTGACGCTGACCCTGAACTCAGGTGTGCCAGAAGTGTCCGAAAAGAAAGGCAGGCATCACCACCTAAGGGAAACCTTCCATGAACTCCGCAGCCTTTCCTGGTCCTGCTCTGACACATGGACCAACACAGGCTGAACTTCCCTGCATATTGGACACTGGACATATTGGAACAACACATTCAAGGCTTGAAATTAGAGCTATCCTAGCAGAACTTGGTAGAACCAGAATTTAGTTGCCTTTTGGAGCCTAATAGTTATGATCAGGCATAGGCAACGATCAGCCAGCTACATACCTCTAGGAAGATGCTTACCCAGCCCATTCAAAGTTCCAACACTGTCGATCATCCAGCGACTGATGGTGTGATTGGCCAGAGAGTCAAACATACTGCTCAAGGCACTGGCGCCCGCTGCTGTGCCGATCAGGTACTCCAGGATGAGGTTCCATCCAATGAAAAACGCCACCAACTCTCCCACTGTGACATAACTGTAGGTGTAAGCAGAGCCGGTGGTTTTCGGGACCCGCACACCAAACTCAGCATAGCAAACGCCTGATCAAAGACATGAGAAATGTATGCAGTGGTGAGGAAATGCAGGTGAAATGAAAAGGCCTAGCTTTAATCTGCAAACAGAATGAAACCAGAAACCAGCTCCCAAGCCCTGAAATTCAGTGAAACAACAAAATCCCATAATTAAAATTTGCCTTTGGATTTTCCATGCAGTGTAAACTAGTTTTAAGTGACTATTCTTATTACTACTGCATTACATTTTTATTTCTTTTTTATTCCTTTTGCAAGGAGCCCGAGGTAGTTCTGTAGTCCTCTTCCGTTCCATTTTATCCTCACAACAACAATCCTGCACAGGAGGTTAGGCTGATGGTGAGCGTATGACCGCAGATTACCCAGTGAGCTCCAGAGTCACACAGTGATTAGAACCTGTATCTCCTGGGGACCCAGCCCAACACTCTAACCAGCCCAACACACAGACTCTCAACTGTGGCATTCGCCCACATTCTCCTCCTTCTCCCAGGATTCTCCTTCTCACCCTTCATACAACTACTGTTTCCACACTCAATGGATTCTGGAAGAACAGCAATTAAAATAAGTGGAGATCTTAAATAATATTTAGAAGTTAACTGCCTGCAATTGTATCTGAAAGAAGTGTCTTCAGATTGTAACACTCAGGGCCATACAATCACCCCAGGTTACTTCTTTTCTGTGTGGGATTGTAATAACCTTGCTTTTTTTTAAAAGAATCTATTTAGTAGAATAATAAAATGCCAGCTCAAAAAGCACTGATAATGCACATCCTTTCTGGGCTGCTGATAGCAACAGACTTATTGCTGATTCAGGTCTGCTCCTCCTCTTCTGTTCTGATAGACACACGGTTATTAACATCACTGAGATCAATGGCAGCAACATCAGCCCTGGCTGTTAATAAAACCTTGTAATCGAGGAGTGTCTGCCCTCCCTTGCTATTTCATTCTGGAGTTTTATGAACAAGTACAAGCAGACACAATTTTCACTCTGCTGCAAAGACACAAATGCAGCTGTCTTTCTATTGATGTTTTTGCATGCCCAGCACAGTGAAGTCCCAAAGTATCTGTTGGAGAAGGCTCATTATGCCATGAGATCAGGAATTGATTAAAGACTTCAAGGCACTCATGAGTCCACAGGGGGACAGAGGGTTGCTCATTACCCCCATCAAGTAAGCCTGGCTGGTGTCCAGGGGGAATGGAATGATATGAGGGGCTTCTCAAAGGGGCTTTGCTGAGGGCACTTTCCAAGCACTGTGGAGGGGGTTTTTTGAGGCACGTAACTTTAGTCAGAGGAAATTTTAGGAGTGTATGTAAACGTGAACTCCACCATTTTCGTTCAGAAAATAGTGAGTCCCACAGCTCACAGAAGTCCAGCAATACTGTTGCAGCCATTCCTCCACCCAAAGGGGATCAACAAGATGCTAGGAAGCACGTGTAGCATCTGGCTAAAAGAGATAAAACACAACAGAGGCTAAGCTAGAATCCCTCTGGCTTGAAGCCAGATGTTCCTATTGATATTCTAATGCTTCGGAAAGTTCTTCAGCATTCAGTGAAGTTTAAGGCTGAGGCTCATGGAGCTTTGTGGCATTCCTGCTGCTTCCGGCAACTTCCTCCATTCATGGCACTCGGGCTGCCTTAGGGCCAGTTTCCAGACTCAGCAAAACCAAGGAGCAAGGTGTTTGTATGGACCGTACCACTTCAGCCTACAGGAGCGGCACCAAAAACGCATTTTGAGAGGCTGCACAGAGAGGGGGCAATATGCATTTGGGCGCATGGGCGTGCTTTCTCCCCTTTGTTTGAGAGAGGAGACCTATTTCACATCCATCTTTGCAAAGCATATTTCCTTCAAAGTAACTGCCCACTGATTTTAATGGGGTTCGGTTTCAAAGTAGGTTGCTGTTGTAAGTTATTTGTAAAGCTTGACTGTCCTTCCAGTGGTCCACCAGTGGGGCTGAGGGAGAGGCAGGACAAGCTGACGGGGGGGGGGGGGCCTGCACCCCACCCACTCACACTCCATGTGTCTTTTTGTATGTGCGAAGCTTGTAGTTTTGTCTGCTCCTTCATCTTAAAAATATCAAGAATAGGAACAAGGGAGGCCTGCCCAGAGGGCATCGTGCCTAAATATTTCCCTTTCGCACACTTACTGTCCACAGTATTTAAGATCTGCTGGCACATCCTCGCTCCTCTAGCCATGCCTGGTGGCACTCCTTTGCTCCCTATTTTTCCTGGAGTTCCTCCTAGAAAAATAGGGTATTAGGCAGCCAAAATTCTGAATCTGCAACAATCTAAACATTGCTTCTCAGAGAGGTTCCTTACAAGCAGCAGTTCTGAATTTGCAGCCCGTATGACAACTCCAGAACATGTCCGACGGGATCCCGATTGCAGCCATTTAAAGCTGCCCCTTTCTTGAATGGTGCTGCACAGTGTGCTAAAGCTCACACACTGACAATATTGAATGCCCTCTTTATTTCATGTTTTATATATTCCATGCACTTTTAAATGTGCATGAGTAATAAAAACTTTCAAAAGGATATTTGAGACTCCTATTCCTATCATTCAGCTCAGGGACGAGGGAGGAAAAAAAGCAAAAAAACCTCAGCAACCCCCCCACCCTGTCCTCAATCATTGACTTGCATATGAAGTCATTATTCAAAGCTGATTAAAAATTCATGCAAGCTGCAAATGCAAGAGACCAGCAGATAAGTACATGCCTGAAAGATTTATGAAACAGATGCCTGGATGAAGACAGATATTCTGTTCCAGGCTTTAACATGAAAAATCATAGTGCAATCGGCTGCTAACTTTAGCCCATGGACAGATGCTTTCTGGGGAAAGGCTGCTCTTGATGTGCATAAAGATAACCACACAGAAATATCTGGTTAATATTTAATATTAATTAATTAATATTCAAGGCTGTTGAAGTTCCCATTATATGGATGAATCTGCCAATTTCTTTCAGGTTCTCAAACTTAATTTGAGTTCACGTTGAACTTTTTAAGGGTGACATTTATTTTCCTTCAAAGTTCATGTGAAAATGTGTACTTATTTTTGTGTGAATTTCTCCAAATGCATGCAGATTTGCAAGTGATTTTGCTTAAAATATGCCATTATTGCAAATCATTTTCCTAATTCAAGGCAATGTTGAATGTTACTTTTTTTTTGCTATGTGAATTTTCATGAGCATGTTTGGCTGGAGAAATCACTTTCTAAAATTCAGAGAGGACAACAGAGTTTCCATTTGTGCATAGGTCTGGAAGGGCAGTATTATGAAACTAGTTTAATCCCCAGTCCCCAATCTTTTTCATATGAAGCATCTGCATCCTTTTCTGTGCTTTCATTTTCTGTGTCTATGATCAGCATACACAGAGTCCAATGCATTCCAAGTATTTCTGCATGGACAGCAGAATGGATGCTGATTTCCCTTCTGGAAAAAGCTCTTTGCATCTCGTGGAATGGTTCTCAGAGACAGTGAATTGAAGGAAGTTGAGAGCTCGGAAGAAAGGAGATTATTTGACCATCATCTTGTGCTGCCAGTTTGCAGGACATGGTATAGAGTACGTGAGCACAGATGTCTGCCCAAAGGGTTTACACACTAAAATTCAATTCAGGGGAAGCAGGAGTGGAAAAAGGAGGATATGGAGATTATGCATATGAAGAAGAATATGCATTTATATAAGGGACTGTTCCAAAGGCTTCATGGAAAAACTGGGTTTTGAGGACTGTTTGCAGAAAATAAGTGAGGCAGACATGCATCATGGGACGTATGAAAACACCGGTTTCCTTGGGATGTCCTTGGATGCCAATTTAAATATTGGCTCAGAGGGCAAGCAGAGCTCAGCAGGAACAAAAGCGAGTGTCTGGGGCAGTTTTATGGCAAAGGGATCCAGCACTGAAGCCAAGAACCGAAGAGGATGAGAAGGGAAAGGCGAATGCTGCCACACTCAACTCAAGAAGCATTTCACCACATTTGTTGTGGTTAGTTGCAAAGTCGTGTCCGACCCATTGCAACCCCATGGACAACATTCCTCCAGGCCTTCCTGTCCTCCACCATCCCCCAGAGTCCACTTAAGCTGACTGCTTCAGTGACTCCATCCAGCCACCTCATTCTCTGCCATCCCCTCCTTCTTTCGCCATCAATTGTTCCCAGCATTAGGCTCTTCTCCAGGGAGTCCTTTCTTCTCATTAGGTGGCCAAAGTATTCAAGTTTCTTCTTCAGTATCTGGCCTTCTAAAGAGCAGTCAGGGTTGATCTCCTCCCTGGGTGGCAAATATGTGTGGCAAGTGGCCACCAGCTAAGAAGGATAGTTGGTGAATAATAAGCACAAACTGGATGAAGTTGTCACAAAAGTGTGTTGGAATGCAGGAAGAATTGTGTTATCTGCCATTAATAATGTCACTAATGAAGCCAATCTAATGTGTTGCAAAACTTGCCCAAGCAATTATTAAAATGTTTCTTTGTTAAGGAAGCAAAAATGTGTTTTGGTCTTTCTTGGATGAAGCCAAGTGTTGTTTTCTTTCCTTCTGTGGAAAACAACACAGATCTAATGCATTTATAATACTCTGATGCTAGACTTACTTGCCAGAAATCCAATTATTTTTGCATCCAAGACAATTTGTGTATGTGACAGGAATACAGCTCATACTTACTGACCTATTAAACATTCATGTACACTGGGAAAGTTTGATCCAGATTTTTAAAAATTTTCTTTTAGTGACCAGGGCTTCCAGCAAAAGGACTGAATGTGACTCCGCAATATTTCTTTGAATTAGGATTCGATTTGCCCAATTTATCATTACTGTAGGCTTGCTTTCTCTCCTCTCCTCTTTCTAAAGCCAACTGATTGAAAATAGAACTGTGGCAATTTATATTTTTTTTCCTGCCTCAGCTCTTAGTGTAACAATAACTTCACAGCTATAATAATATCACTCAGGAACAAATAAACACTGCAGAGAGTTTGGGGGTTTCATAGGACTTTATGGTTTTTCTGTTAATATTTATTCCTTGTTGCCTTAAGGCATGTGGAACATGGGGCATCTACTTCTGGCATAGAGCATGAAAAGAGTCCTGCTGGACCAGACCAAAGGTGCTTTCTAGTCCAGGATTTTGTGATGAAGAATTAATGGTTTGGATTTCTTCTCCAGCCTACCTTAGGAACTAGCAAAATGGCAATGGTTTTCTTCCCCATCTGAATACTTTAAAACTTTATGAGAATCCTGAAAAGAAAGCAATGGAGAGAGGGCGCAACCTTGCCCATGTTATCCTGAATGATAATTTGGATAATTTGAGTTGCAGAGAGTGCCCACAAACTCTCCAATTTGCAGAGTTGCCTTCCCTGTGCAGACAGTGGAGCAAGGCAAGGTGGGACTTGTACATAGTCCCTCCCTCCTGGCACATGCAGTCAGCAAACTTTAGGGACACCTGAACAGGGCTATGCCGAGGCCATGATGGAGAATGCAGCGATGTGTGTTCCTGCTTCTGGCCCCTTACCCAGCCTCTGTTGCTATCCAGAGAGATAAAACTGAGGTCCCGCCTGTTGCAGTGGGTAGGGGGAGGGATGGAAATGGGCAAAGGACCAGTAGAGGAGGAATGGAGCACGTGCCGCTGCTGCCAAAGCAGGCACAAGAGTGTGCTGGGTAACGAAAGGGCTGGACTGGGGCCGGTCCCCACCTGGCCTTGAAGCTCACTGGGTGAGACACAGACCCTCAGCCTGACCTGCTTCATGGGGTTGTGAGGACAATGTGGAAAGGAGGCGGAGGAGGCTTATGCAAGCTGCCTTGGATTCCTCACAAGAAGGGGAAAAGGGATGTAAATGTTATGCACATGGTAGGCATTTGGACATGCGTATGGTAGGTATTTTATTTCATGAGTGGAGCTGGCAGGAGCCAGGGCTCAGAGAAGATGGCCTGGGAGGCCTTCTGATTCACTCCATTTCTATGCCTCTATGTTATAAATCATGGGTCCTCAAACTACGGCCCAGGGGCCGGATCCGGCCCGCCATGCCCATTTGGACCCACCGCGAGCGCCTGCCCGCGCCCACCGCTGCCCACCTCTCCCAGCACGCAGGGAGGTAGTTGTTTGCTCACTCAGAAAAAATTGTCTCCAAGCGAGCAAGCTGCTGCCTCGTGTGTCCGCCTCATGGCACGCGCCCGCCTTGCCTCATCTTGCCTCGCCGTGCACCGCGCCCCCGCCCCACGCCAGCCCACGCTTTCAATCGGCCCCCTGGTGGAAAGGTTTGAGGGCTCCTGTTATAAATGATGCTGAGAACGACTGACAGCAAAAGAAGAAGGGGACGGCAGAGGATGAGGTGGCCAGATGGAGACACTGGGGCAGGAGGTGTGGGCTTGGGTGGACTCTGAGGGACGGTGGAGGACAGGAGAGCCTGGAGGAACGTTGTCCATGGGGTTGCGATGGGTCGGGCATGACTTTGAGACTAAACAACAAATGTTATACATAAATAGATAAAGATAAAACATTTTGCTGCTGGAGGCAAAGCACAAAATGGCACCTCTCCAATTCCGCACCCAACAGCCAAAAGGCCCAGCAACTAAATCTTTCTTCAGTGCTGGCAATGGGATGGCACCTTCCATTGCCCAAAGGACCAGACAGGGCTGCCTGGCCACTGCTCTCTCCCTCAACCCCTGGCAGCCACTTCCCAGCATCTGCCACCTGAGACAGCTGCCTCACTCAGCCTAATGGCTGGGCTGGCCCAGGCTGTTGTATCCTCTCCTGGTGACTGGGAAACTCGACAATGAACTCTGTGTATGCCAGGAAATAGGCTCTGAGGGACATGGTTCCACAGCCAGATGTTTCTGCCCCAGCACAACTGGGGCTATCCTCTTTTACCACGATGGCATTGTCTGTCTATTAAAGGGGCCAGGCTTCACTCTGGAACCAGCTGCGTATAGGCTAGAAACAAGATAGGCCAGAAAGGTGAGGCAGTGGAAAGGGCTGCTTGTGGTCCCAACCCAAATGCTCCACTGTGAATAAATACAATAGACTCCCCACCACATCTTCTTAAGCAGGACATTCTTCTTGAGCATTAGAGCAGGACAGATACATGAACAAATGCACTTGGATGCCACTTTTTTGTCTCTTTTGAATTGGGCTTTTTTGTGTCATATTCTCAAGTTAAGTTTTGGCCTTTTGTCAGACTGTAAAGATGACAATTTGCCAGGGCCGGCCCAGGATGCTTTGCTGCCTAATGCAAAGGATAAGATGACTTCTTTCTTGCTCCATGTACAGAAAACAGCCAGACAGGTACTTGAGTTTGACTTCAATACGGGTGAGGGTCTGCACTACTCTGAGGGCAACAGGCTAGCTCAGGTGGTACAGACCACATGGCACAGACATCTTGACTTGTTTGGCGCTGTTTTGGTCCTCACGATGCAATTTCTTCTTCCAGCCAAATGACAGGGCCAGCAGAGCGTAACCTGAGAATTGACCCCAAGAGCTTTTTATATCCCAGATGCTTAGGAGAACTGTTACTAAAAGGTTAACCAGGAGGTGAAGCAAAAGATTCAGTTACATGTAATTTGCAATTTTGTCCCTCAGCCTCCCATTTGCTTTCCAAGAATGCATTGCTGATACAAATAACAAAACTTGGGAAGGATCAAAAAGGGGGAAATGGCTGAGGAGACTATGAAAACATATCTCGATGCTTACAAAAATGTTTTTTCTTGAGGGGCAGAAAAGCAAATCGAGATGAAAGAAGAGAAAGAACAATCAACACTGCAGACTTGCTGTAATCTTAAAATTTTATAATGTAACCCCCTGTGGTGAAGAAAAAATACCATCAGATTTGTATATTACCCTTGCTTATAGTGCAGTCATGTTGCTTGTACTCAAGCCATATCTGAAGGGAAACCTCCCCGGGTCATAGACTCAGACCCTTTTCCTTCTCTAAGTCTCAGATTCTACAGCTGTTCACACCTCCTGTGGCCTAGATGCTCCAGAGACACCAAGGATGCAATCCCATGCATATTCAGGTGGAGCTGCAGACATTTTTACTTGTCTAAACATGCATGGCATTGCGTCCTCCTTCCTTTGTGATGTCCATTCCTTCCAAAGTGCTTTTGAATGGCTAAGGACATCCCCTTATTCAAGCAATCTATACTTGAAATCCTGAGCTGAGCTGGAGAGTTTTCCTTTGATAATGGCAGTTGGGGTGGTGTCTCCAATTTAACATACCAGCTGTTCTGGTGACATAGAGGACCCCCCCCCCCACTTTTACTGAAAGGAACAAAGAAAGAACTGCCAGATAATAGATTGGACTTGTTCTTATTGCCAGTGACTCAACAGCACTGTGCCCCCATTCAATACCAACCAGTTAAGTTGGTTTTAGTTGAGTTAGCATTTAGCATTCACAATTAATATTGTGTCTGTTCTCTTATGTGCTTGACTTTACTTCTTAGTTTTCCTGACTAGGTCTTTGTTTTGCTTTAGGAATCCAGAAGTTTTGACCCAGATTTAGATGATCTACTTGGTTCTACATTATATGGATTTCCCCTTTTTAATTCAATACAGGTCTTAGACTTGATTCACAATGCACATAACCTACTCAGTCAGTGACTCTTATTTTTTGAAAAGTACTGTATCTAAGGATTTGCTGGGCAATAGACCTCCTTTTCACTTAGCCTATTTTCCCCTCAGAATGGAATGTGCAGGAGCCCTAATTGTTTATGGGAAATTGAACTGAACCAATCAGAACCACCATCACCTGGAAGCAGTCAGACCAATGACCCCCCCCCACTTTTTTTTGCTTCCAGTAGGTCAGTCCCATGGAAACATCTGAAAGAAGGCAGCAGGAGCTAATAAAAGTACTAACCTCATGCTGCTCCCCCTCAGAAAAATAGGCAGCAAAACATACTAGTTTATTATTGTGTTGGGATCACTCCATTCTCCCTTGATCTCAGATAACAAACTGATCCTACAAGAGAAGGCATGGCTTTAATCCTATCGGGATCCCTGCCTTATGACATCCTACTGTTTTTTCTGTCTCTGCTTTCTCCTGGCCTGAAAGGGTGAGGGGATCATTTCTTAAGAAAAACAAAACACTCCATTCACTTTTTAAAAAAATGAAGCTTCCATCTCCCACCATCCCATTCCCCCAGATATGTCTCCATAACATTGATGAGACATATATAATCAGTTTGGTTGGTTTTGTCGGGTAACTGGAAGGCAAAATTAAACAACTTTCAAATAGCCTTATCCCCCCAAGGACATCATGGGCTGGACTTCAAAGAAACACTGACGGCATTAGAAAAAGAACAGGATCCTACAACATTGTTACCCAGCATTAGGCTATGCACCTGCTCTTACCTGCAAAGATTTCTTCCCCATGACAGATCTTGTCATTAATGTTGATCATGTTACACCCCAAGCATTCTCCAAGGAACTCAAGGTGGGCAACGTACATGGCAGCCTTCCTCAACCTGATGGCTTCCGGAAGGTACAGACAACAACCATCAGCATTTCTGAAAACTGGCCATGCTAGCTGGGACTGATGGAAGTGTTGTGAGCCGTACAGAGACTCAGAGTGATTGGACAGCCTAGAAATGTCCCAAATACATGAATGAATGAATGAATGAATGAATGAATGAACGAATGAATGAATAAGAGGAGAGAGCCTTAGCTTGGGAAAGGCTGATATACGAAGTCATTCCATTTTCTCCTCACAACAAACTTGAGAGATAAGGTAAGCACAAGAGGTAGAGTAAGCAAGCACATTGTGTCCCTGGTGGCAAACTGATGTTGTCCACGTCAATTTGGGTTTGGCTGTGAAGTAGGATTCACCAGGGGGCACCTGAGTGCCCACATGTTTGGCCCACAGATGTGCTTGGCACTGAAACACAACATTACCCCCTTGCATGCTTGTGTTTGGAGTGTGGGCAAAACATCAAGTCCCACTGGAGTGAACAAAGACCGCCCTGCACATTCATGGCTAAGTACGGCTTCAAACCCATCTCTGTTGTCCAAGGATGATTGCCTGCTCTTGAAATAAAATATTCTGGAGCTGGAGTGAAATTCGCTAAGGGTAGGACAGTCCTAGAAGAACTAGCACCAAGGGCTAGGAGCACTTTAGATACTTCCCTCAGACAGCTCATCACATCTTCTACAATTCCCTACACTATTGGTGGTTTTATTGCATTTGGTAATGACAACAAAGAAACATTCTGCTGGTTTTTCCCTTGAACAAATGACATTAAACTGGACAGTGAAAAAGGAACCTACTGTCAGTCAAATGATGGTCAGTCGTTATTATAGTTAGTAGTTCAAACAAGCTGTACAACTTTGGGAAAAAAATTAAAAACATATACTCAAGACATAGCTCCTCCCTTCCCATTTCATCTTCACGATAATCCTGAAAAGCAGCATAAATTATGAGAGTCAGAGGTGGAACTCCCTAAGTTCTCACAAACAATCAAGGTGTATGATACAGGTGGCATCAACTTTCAGCAAGGGTTCTACTGCTAAGGAACGTAGATGGTGAGCATCAGTCATCTCATTGTGGGAGTCTGAAATATTAATGTACCTTTGGAGAGATTTCTTCTGTGGTCCTTTGTCATTTCAATGTGAGCCTGATGAAGGAATGCTATATGAATGTATATTAAATACAGAGATGGGCTAAAGGCACAGTCCTCGCCATGCTAATACAGAAAAGGGTCTACAGTTTCTATGATGTCCCAGGCCTTTCTCTGTCCAAACATGCATGGGATTACACTCTTCTCTCTGTGTGTTTAATAATGGAAACACTGAGCAATTTTTCTTTTGTTTTAACACATCTCAGTCAAAATTTGACTGGGCCTGCAAAGCATATAAAATTGCTTCTGAAGCCTAATACATCTTTTTGTCACCAGTTAGTGATTCCAAGACTTAAATAGTACAGTAGGAATCCTTTATCCCAAGAGCGCAGAACATCAGGTCTGTGTGCTAAATCTAGGCCTCCAAGGTTTCCCAGGAGCCCATGCTGCCTTCCCTGGCACCAAGCATTTGGTGGGTCCCCCCACCCCATGTCTAAAAGGTTGAAATGGCTCTCCTTCAGTGAGATTTAAGCTAAAATTTGCAGCATTTTGGCCCTGTGCTGGCTGCCCTGGCTCTGTCCCTTTCCTCTTCTGTACCACCCACAAGTGGAATAAAGCCATTGCAGCTTCTCTGAAATAGAATTCAGAAGTTCAGCACCTGGGCTATACATGCTTACTTGGAAGTAAGTCCCACTGAACTCAGGGTGGCTTACTCTGAGCTCATGCTCATGCGTAGACAGGTGTAGATTGCACAGTAAGTGTAGCTGAATGTTTTACCTGGCTGTTTGAGCACATATACTCAATAATATACATCAGTAGGCCTTTAATGTGAATTCCAGGCTCCTAGGAGAGAGCAGAATTCAGTTCTCTGTGCAATGGCAGTAGAAGAGAATGAAAACAACTAATTTATTTCATGTTTGATTCACCCCTGTATGAAGAAAAGCCTTCTTTGCAAGTCAAATTCAGGTGGAACATTTTGCTTGATTGTGTGTACAATTGATATTTCATATGTATGTTGAATCACTGACTCAATTGACTGAAGACTGCAGGGAAGCTGACACTTATGCAAAATGCATATAACAATTGGGGCCAGCAGGACTGAATATGTAAGACCAATTACGGTCCATTTATACTGGCTGCCTATGCAGTGCTCAAGCCTGACTTAAGATACTGTTTAAACCTATAAAACCTTATACAGTTTGGAGTTGCAATATTTCACAGAGAGCCTCTCCTCACTGCAAGTGACCCATATACTGTTATCAACATCCAGTGCCTTCCACTGAGTGCCAACTCTGAGGAAAACTCTGAGCAAGGGGAGGATCTTTCCAGTGGTGACCCCTCAACTGTGGAAAGGTCTTCCCACTGAGGACTACCTGCCACCAACCTCGTTTTGGCCCAAGTTAAGATGGCCTTCTTTGCTGAGACCTGCAATTTAAAGACCTACAATGAATTTAATGGCATGATGGGAGTGGGAGAATCCTTTCCATCTGTTTTATAGGTTTACTCTGTATAATTTATAGTTTTAGCTATTTTCCAATTGTTTATTAAATTCCGTATTTTGGAATTCCTTATTCTAGATTTTTATCCATTTTTATTTTTATTTTTATTTTGGATAAAACATGTTTATTATGCTTTATTAGACTCTTGTATAAACTCCTGTAAACTGCCTAGACAGTTTTGGCTACGGAGTAGTATAGAAATAAAATTAATATTGTTATTGATAATAATAGCCTGAACAACACAACACAAAAGACTCTTTTCATCTTGCAGCTTGCTTTGGAACACTGTGTCTGTTTGATATCATTGAATTGTAAAGGAAAAGCACCAGAAGGAAATGGGCTCACATAAATAGTACAGACCAAGTTATATTCTTCAGTAAATTCTGTCAATGAATCTGGGATTCAATGGCTTTATTGAAAAGATTTATAAATGGTGCAGAAGTGCAAGTCTTGGAGACAAATCCAGATCTATAAGGTTCTACAGATAGCCGT
The DNA here is from genome assembly GCF_004798865.1 of Varanus komodoensis. Lineage (NCBI taxonomy): Eukaryota > Metazoa > Chordata > Lepidosauria > Squamata > Varanidae > Varanus > Varanus komodoensis. The sequence continues at coordinate 8,526,922 of NW_025335727.1, read as the reverse complement.
ACACCCCACTGCCTTTCTCACAACCACCAAGTGTTTGGTCATTTCCTGGCTTTTGTACATTTCCCACACACATACATGCTCATATTTGTGGGGGTTTCCTCTTGACTTTAGCAACACCATGATTGCAATGTGGCCCATAGAACTTCTCTGAAAGGGAATTCATCCCTTGGAGTGAAAGAGCTTCAGTGTGCCAAATTGTAGGCTTCCTATTTGGATTAATCAATATGATATTATTTAAAGTCATGCAACATCACAAGTAAAATATAAAAACGATGATACATCCCAACAGCTCTATTGATGTATACCATGGCTCCCAATAAAATTCTAATTCAACTATAGGCAATGCTAAATAGGCAAGTCTTTAGGGCCCTCTTGAAGACCTAAATAAGGGACCTGGTGAACATCAAATGGAAAAGTTTCCAAGCATTGGCCACTATTGAGAAGCTCCCATTTCTCAAGCCAGCCAGCCAGCCAGTACTATCTCCAGGTTTTTGAGGTCCTATGGCAAGACATCCTAGTGGACTCCCCTCTTTGGTGAGTCTCCCTTCTTACTACCAGCTGCTATTGCTCCTCATCCTCTTTCTCATCTTTGCTTCCACTTGTTTGGTTGATTGGAAGCAGTATCTACTGCTCCTTCTTCTTACCACCACTGGGCCAAAGCGACCAGCTGGTGAACAAGCTGGCTGCAGTGGTAAATAGCAGGGACAATTCTAGAGGACACCTGTAGTGGGATCATGCTGGAGTTCTGCATCCTTAGCAAGTATCCATCCATGCCTACTCTTAATGCTGGCCCAGCCTCACCGCTTTGACTATTTTATCTCAGAGTGTAGACAGGCTGTATGGACAAAGAGAGTAAAAGATGGTTACTTCTTCCTGTTCATCATGATCTTTTAAAAAATATAGTCATGTTTTAAGTGGTCAGATATGCACTCAGAGAACTTTTGCTGGACTGGACCAAGGATCACCTAGTCCAGCATTTGGTTTGAAGAATATTAAATCCACAGTCCTCCCCTCTGGTTTGCTTCTGACCTAGTATTTGGAAGGCTAGTAACTCCAAACCAGGAGATTCTTTTACCTATCATACTTTGTAGCAGTTGATAGACCAACAGCATCCTTCTTTTCTCTCTCCAGACTGTTACCAGTCTAGGGTTGTGAAGGTGAGTGGTAATTAATCCACACATATACAATTAGTACTGTATTGCAAAACCAATTAAACTAATTGATTGAGATGGTTTACAAAGATATCATGTTCAATGCAGTTTCAGAGTCATCCAGAAGTCTTCCCTTCTAGACAGAGAACTTCTGGAGGTATTCATTGATGCTAAATATGTTGGAAAATGATGGTGCAAAGACATCTTCCCTGCAGTCTAAACAATCTCTGTTGGACATCCGTGGCTTATATCATTACGTGACAGTTAACCTATGGGGAGGCTGGCATTTTTTCCCATGTATGTGGCAGGAGTGTCTTGGATCCTGCAGATCCAAGACCTCCATTTATCTGCCCATGTCACACCTCTAACCCATGCTCTTTTTACCTCTAAATACCAGAGTTCCAACAGGATGGAATTGAGTGGTGCAGAACATCTGCAGGTGTTGAGAGGGGGATCCAGGGTTAGAAACATCCAAAACTGGAAGCATCTCTCTGTTCTTGAAGGAAGAGATGTGGTATTTCCTATTGCCCCAGGACACATTCTCAGAGGCCAAAGGGTTGTAGTCCATTACACTCAACTAAGCCAATTTTTGAAATGGTTTACAAAAAATCTGTTTGATGTAGTTGCTGGGTTATCTGGAAGTTTCTCTTACAAACCAGAAACTGCGGAGGTGTCGACTCTCATGCTACCCGAAGGGGTGGTACAAATACAATACCATAAAAGTCTATGCAATGTTTATATCAAACATACTGCTTATGTTGTTGCATAATAATTAGCTTGCTAACTGACTACACTCAGTCAGAAAGTAGATGCAGGGTGCTTATTTAATCATAATTAATTAGATGTAGGGGTGACCATAGAGTACCATATTGACATCCATTCAGATGCTGTGGAGGGCATTCTTGAAATATGGTAGAAAAAACTCCCACAGGGTAATTAATTCTTATAAGTTATTGGCATTAATCTGGGGGTAAAGGTCATATAGGTGTTGACCAATTCAGAGAATAATGCATTTATTTGGTCTGCTTGAACAAGTAGCATGTTCAGGTACACACATTCTTTCAGGATACAACTGCCGTCATAACATGAACATTCCAGAGGGAGAGAATAAAGAAAGGGAGAAGAGATAGTCAGAGAAAATAGAAGCTTGATCACCTATATCCATCACAGAACAGATTGTTTAAAAAGTTTCAGTTTCTGAAATGAGGGTTTTAAACTAATTTGATCAAAAGTAATAGCAAGTGCCCATAAAAGAGGCATTAAGTCATTATCTCAGGTGATACAAGTGAAATAGAATCAGTAATACTTATTCTGTTAGTAAGGGTGAAATATTGTATATACATTTTTAAAAGACTCACCAGACAAGATGGAGGCAACAGCAGCAATGATGAAGGAAACGATGACGCCAGGCCCAGCCATTTCCTTAGCAACCAGGCCAGAGACCACATACATTCCAGTGCCGACACAGCTTCCAACACCTAGTGAAACCAAATCGATGGTGGTAAGCACTTGGGCCAGTTTTGTTCCATGGGATGTGGTGGTGCCTGTTCCTTCCAGCATGGATTCCACGGGCTTGGTGCGGAGGATTCTAGAATGCATGGCGTACCAGGTAGCGCCCCACTGGACACGCCGGGGGTCCAGATATGAAAGGACACTACTCATTGTGATGTCCAGGGATCGAAACTAATGCCAGCTAAGTTCAGTTAGTTCCAGTGATGAAGCTTGACAGCATTCACTTCAAGCAACTGACTTCGGAGAAGGTTCATGTCAAGTCAAAGCCATGAGAATGCTATGAGTGTGAAGTGAAGCTTTTATCACTCTTCTGGTGTTTGGCTTCCTCTTGCGAGCACCTATGAGAGAGAAACAGAGAGAGAATGTCTGAACACATGTGAGTTGAGGGAGAAAGAAACAGTGCTCAATATTAATATCCCAGTGGAAACCAAAATTTTCTCATAGACATAACTATGCAGTAGGCATGTGTTCTCTGCAAGAGAACTCCAAAACAGCTCCAACAAAATGGCTGACCATCTAGGAAGGTCAGCAATAATACCTCAATATGCAAAAGTGGTATATTTGGGGAGGAGTCAAATTCACTGCTAGGGCATGTGCTTGGAATTCAAAGTCCCCAATTCAATCCTCAGCCTCTCCCAGTACTGATTCCCCAACCCCAACCCCAACCCTGTCTGAAACTCTGAGGAGCTGCTGACAGCCAGTATACAAGAGTTATTCCCAAACTGGCACTCTCCAAATTTGTCAGTTTCTATCTGTTGGCTGTGCTGACTTGGAATAATGGGAGCTGTAGTCCAACACATCTGGAAGTAACCATTTTGGGGGTGGCTGGTATAGACAATTCTGAACCAGATGGACCAACGTTCTGTCTTAGTATGAAGGAACTTGTTGGATTCCTCTTGTCTCCCAAGCCATTGGCTTGTTATGTATCCCTGTGACGTGGGCAGGTGCCCTCATCCAAGCTGCCTTGGGTTCTTTGCAAGAGGAAGAAAGTCAGGGTATAAATGTAATGTAACAACAACAATAACTATAGCAACAGATGACACTCAGAATCCTTTTGAAAAGAATGAGGTGGCTGCTTGATTCCTCAGTAAGACTTGCTTCACGTATGCACGTACGCACCACTTGCGTTCTCTTAAACGTGGTTAAGGTATACTTGGGCTGCAGTCCTGTGGAAACCTACCTGGGGACAAGTCTTACTGAAAATAACAGGACTTACTTCCAGGTTCAAAGACTCACTATTGGGCAGTAGAGGACTAACAATTGAATGTGTGGACTGCCCAGAGTGTCCTTGCAATGCCTATTCAAAATGTATATTTGGACAGAGACTCCTAGCGAAATAACATAAGTTCCCTTTCTCTCGTCCATAAAAGAAAAGTGCTGTGTTAAAGTCTGCTTTGAATTTTCTACTTTTAAGGAAAGGGGAGCTGATGTTTGAAACAATATCTTTCCAACTGCCTCAGGAGCAAACAACTTTGTTTTCCCTTGTGCTTTATTGTGTGTTTTTAATAAATACAGTGATTTATTCCAGTTAGCAAAAATATGGTGCTAACTCAATTATTTTTGGGTCAACTGACCCAACTTCCTCAAATATTTATCACAAGCAAAATCCTGACTGCAGAGAACTTCATGTTCTTCTGGCTTTTGTTACAGGTTTGTTTTTAATGCCACTGGTTACACATTGCAATGGGCTGCAAGTTCCTCAGCCCACCCCTAAGCCCTGTATGGTCCCACCTTCCCTCACGAGGTGATCACGTTTCTTCCAGAGGAAGACAGAAGGCATGGGACCTCCCCACAGGGAGGCTGAAAGGCACATGGTTCAATCCTTGCCATCTTAACTTAGAAGGGTCTCAGTGAGCAAAACCTAGGCAAAGGGCGTTGCCAGTCTGATGAAACTGCAGAAGGCCAATGGTCTACCTCTGTATGGTCCACCTTCATATGTTTATCTGATAGCAGCTGACTTGCGGCCATTCAGTCAGCTTATGAGACTGGGATTTGGAATGAAGCAACAAGTTCACCTATACCACACTAGCACTTAGCACTTCTAAAATTATGAAGCAACCTTTCCCAGCCTGGTGTTCTGCAGATCTTTAGGACTCTAACTCCCAAATTCCTGATTACTGGGCATGCTGGCGGGGGCTGAAGGAAGCTGATATCCATAAACATCTGGAAAAACCCAGTTCAGGGATGGCTGTTGGAGTGGGAGGGGCAGAACACAGGCTTCGTATGCTGTTCCAAGAAATCACAAATATCCTATTCCTTCATTTTAAGGTCATTTAGAAGGCAAATGAATAAACTTGTTTATGGTTCTGTACACAAATATGGACAAAACAAAAGGGCAGGTTCACCTATAGATAGTGCCAGCCTTTTGCAGGTACAGTGGTACCTCGGCTCACAAACACCTCAGTTCACAACCAAATCGGGTCACGAACAGAAATTTCAGGAAAATGTTGCCTCGGGTCATGAACTCCCCATCAGGTGATGATCACCATTGCGCCCATCTCCCTCCCCCCACGAGCGCACCCGCGATCACGCCCGCCTGCCCCCACAGTACACCTGCTCTCCCCAGTGCAGCCGCAATCTCACCCGCCTCCCCCCTGAGCACGTCCATCCCCCACCCGAGTGCCCGCTTCCAAAAAAATGGTTGCAGAACAGATTATCCTTATTTACTTGACCTTTATGGGGAAATTTGACTTGGCTCACGAACATTTTGGGTCACAACCAGAGTCCTGGAATGGATTAAGTTCGTGAGCTGAGGTGCCACTGTGCTGATCTCTGCTGTCCATGGTGCTGAACCCATTTTCAGGCAAGACGTCTTTGCCAGCCCTTGCAGGTGATGCTGGAGAGCAAGCTCGTGCTGTGCAAGGCAGGGGTTCTGCCACGCAGCTGCAACACATTCACCATTCTATGCCTTTGGAGTCACCCATTTTGCCACTGGCCTCACCCGCTGCTCTGGCCTCTCCAGCACCAGCCAAGCGCATCTCCAAAATGGCATTTGATCCTCCCTCAGTATGTTCAACACCCTTCATGTACACTGACTGGGCTGGGACCAAGGACAAAAGGTCCCAGCAGAGCCCCCGATACTAAAATTATCAGCATGTTTCAGCTTAAAGCTATTACTACCAATGACTAATTAGGGGAGGTCATTCAACTTTTTAGAATGTGGTGTGAAATTGTGGTGGCAAGGACAGTGCGCAGTGAAAACCAGCAAAAAATTGATGGTTTGAGAAAAGTGGAAGGCCAGGAGAAGGAAGAGTGTCTTTCTAGGAACTCCAGGAGCCAGACCGGGACCCCAAGCTAGAGATTCTGTGCCCAGGGGGGTTCAATGAACCAATGGTCTGATTTGGTAGAAATCAGTAGAATTTACTGCCATTTGAAGTACAGGCTCCCCACTCAAGGTCAAGGGCATACAGAGGAGATGCTTGAGGAAAAGAGGGGCTGTTCCAAAGCCCAGTCAAAGAAGGGTTCAGTTTGCACATTTGGATGGAGCTGAACATGGGTGTACCAGCTGATTCTGCCTCCCACCACTTCATATTCAAGGATCACACATCAACATACACATGCACCCATCAAAATGCACCCAGGAAAGGATAAAATTATCCATACCGATACCTTGTCCAGGGTATCAGTTGACCCAGACAACAGCTTATGCAGGTACACATAAGGGTGCCATATAAATATAAGCCTTGAACTCACAGAAGTCGGACTGGCATAAATTAGGTGAACCAGTGTTACTGTCAGCTCTCCATGGCCACCATTACTAAGGGACAAGTCATCACTTAAGAAACTCGGACTGGATTTTCCATTACCTCTGTCATTTATCAGCTTTTTGCCACCTACTGTGGTGATGGCATCCTGATTATTAGCACGGGTTGTTTGTACCGCAACACCATTCCCATTAATTAGAGGAAATTATCTCTAGCAGCAATCATGCTGCAGATGTACAGAGCTAGATATTTACAGGTGCAAATCATCCTTAGCTATAGAAACGCTTCCTGCATTATTCATATTCTAGTGCAGAAGAACCCAGCCAACAGAGAAGAACCCAAGCCTTTATGAAAGGAAAACATAACAACCCTCTTACAGCTATGACAAGGACAGTGCTCCATCCAGATTTACAGTCACAATTCCAATAAAGAATCACACTATTCCATTATTTGCAGTATTAGTTACATATGAGTTTCTCATGTGTTTACTTACTTTAGTGATACTCCTCATACAGCCAGTTGGGCTCTGAGCAATGCCACCTGTTTATGTATGGCCCCTGTTAACTTAGCAATGTCTGCAGTATCCAGAAACTTAACAAGCTTCTTCCAGATTGAGGAGCACACAACATTCTTCCAGTATTTGACCAAATACTGGGTTCTTTTCAAAATGTCAGTCTCCACACCCAGCCGGGGAGAGGAATCTGTCCTACAAATCCTTTTAAAGAAATGGGTGTCCTTATCATGCATGGGTAAGTCAGGCGTGCTGGCCTATCTGCAGAATTCAGAAAGGCAGAAACTTGGTGATGAATGGCATGGACAGATTGGAACACATAAAGGCAGAGGATGCAATGACAGAGGGAGGGAGGGAGCAAGTGAGAGGAATATGTGGCTATTTTCGTCCCTTGCAATACTGGCAGCTGACCCTCAGCAGGATGAAGCAGATGGGTCTTGTACTTAGACAGAGTGAAGGCGGGTTGCTACTAAAGCTTCATCCCTGAAACAAAATACGTCATGGCCTTGCAAAAGGGAATTACATGGCAGAGAAAAATGATTCCAGAGGCTCATTCTTCTTGTTCATTGAAAGATCTTATCTCTCACTAGCTGCTCATGGGAACTGGATGGCCCTTGAGAGCAAACGTTTCTTCACGGCCAGGCTGCTTCTCTGTGAGGAGGCTGTGGACAATGAGACCAGAGACCAGGGGAGGAGCATGCCTCCGCTCACTCTGCTCCTTTGTATTGCGCCGCCCCTGAGGTCTTGAGAATGCGCTGGGCAGTGGTGTGCTGGGATAACTTAATGTAGGCAGAGTCTGAACTCGGGGAGAAGCCCCGAGCATTAGCTCCTGCCACTATCAGACTGGAGAGCCCCTCTGGATGTTCTGCCAAAGAACCACTTTGAGTTGTGGAAGGCCTGATTTGCACCAACCTGTGTTGCTTAATTGGGGGTGGGTAACTTGTTGCCATCCTGATGTTTTGGCCCATGACTCCAGTGATTCCACACCATTGGCTATGTTGGCTAGAGCTGATGGGAACTGTAAGCAAAAACATATTGCATGCCCAAGATTCTGCAACTTGCCTTACACTGTTGTTTCATCTAGCCTATTGTGGTCTCTAAGTTGTCACTTGACCTTTTTTTAGATGATGTCAGGAATTGAACCTGTGACTTTCTGCATCCCAAGCAGGTGCTTTGCCCTTTGAAAACAGCATGTACAACATAGCACATACTTGGGTCCAGGTTTGAAAATGGATGGGGACGAGCAAGTACCCACAAAATGTTCTTGACTTCTGGAAAACTATTCCATTCAGATTAATCACTAGAGTTCTGTTATGGTGGGGAAGCATTTAATCCATCTTCATCATGTATTGCACTAATAAATATTCTGTTGGGGCTATTCCATGGGTGTGTTTCGATGACTCTTGGTCTGACAGCTTGCTTATTTGATTAGTTTTACCAATGGAAGGGAAGGAATGACATCAGATATGCAATTCAATATGTCTCCAATAAGATTACATGAGTCAGGCTTGGCTACCAGCTACCGAAGAAAATCTGGAATATTGTTTCAGTACAAGGTGGAGACTCATTCAGCTATTATCCTCTCTTACGTGCATCTGAAATGTAATTTGATTCTGCACTTAATATTATGATGACCCTCAGATGATCTCCTTAGCTCCATAGGAAATCCCATGATACCTTTCCCCCTTAGCTCTTGACATCGAAGAATGTAAACCCAAAGCCTGGAACAGGGGTGGGGACTGGGGCAGGGTATACACAAATCCGGCTGCTGTGTTGTGTGGCCATAGGTCAGCCTAGGACTGCTCCAGCGGCATTGAACCTCTTTTAGCCCAAGGTCCAGAGTCCCTTCTGGAAAAAGTCCCAGGGCCACATTTCAGGGGGGTGGGTCCAAAGGCAGAAGAAGACAAGAGCCAAAGGCAAGAAAAGGTAGGTTCCAAGTGCCAGCATATTCTACCTTACAGTATCTAGGTCTTAGGAGAGACATTTCAGCCTTGTGGAATGGGGAATGTGCAGAAAATCTGGGAAACCACCAAATGAGCAGTGGCTGGAGGGAAAGCCATGTGACCTCTTGGCCCGGCATTCCCCATCTTCCTGGCAGCAGCTTTCCATGGCCCCAGGCAAAAGGAGGCAGCTTGTTGGTGCATGGCTGCTCTACCACCCTGCTGGTCACTTTGGGTGGGGGAAAGTTGCTGTTGCGTGAGGAGAGGGAGCATCTCCCCCACTAGGCCTCTCTGGGGAGAGGCCTGAGAGCAAAGCACGCCCCACTGGCCAGTGTGACTGTGAGGTGGCCATACTCACCAGTGGGGGGTGAGGTGATGCCCCCTCCTGCTCCTCCAGCCCCATTACTCCTCTCCCCAGAGCCACCATCAAGTGGCAGTGGGGGCCGAGGGGGGAGGAAAATGCAGTGCTCACGCTCACCCTTTTTGCAGCAGGTGGGAAGGTGCTGACCAGCTTCCTTTCCCCCAAAGAATAAAAAGCCAAGCTGCGCCTCTTCTCACTGCTGACGGCCTCCACAGGGGTTGTGGGCAGAACATGGCATAGCCTGGAGGCTCCCCTCCCCGCTGCACCTGCTGAGGCTGAGTAGGATGGTTCTTGAGGGCTGCCTGGGCGTATTTCTGGCTGGCACTGGGTAGAGACCCTGGGCCAGAGTGGCAGCTGATTTTGCTCCAATGGCCAAGGGGATTCTGTAGCTTGGTTATGACTTAGCATGACTTCCAGGTTTGGATGGTACACTAAGCCACGGGCCGTTTAGTCAACCCAACAACAAGCCATGGCAAATTTGGATGGTTTGAATCCACCCCGCAAGAAAGCAGGGAAGATTCCCCTGGTGGCATAATATGTAGAGCATCACCTTGCTCACCATCCTGACCTTTCGTGTAACCAGAAAAAGCAGAATAAATTATAGTAAACAAGGAAACATGCACAGCCCTATTTATACATGCAAGTCATGGAATCCAACTTTTTGCTGTGGATTCTGCCTGGCTGCAAAATATGTGTTCATTTGATTTGTCACAGAACTACACATAGCTATATAATGCATTTTTTAGAGTTTAATCCAATGCAAATAAACCCCAGAAGCACACCATATGCTAACATCTAGTGTTCATTTGCAATTTAAAAAAAACAGTGCCTCAACTGGCTGTTCTTCATAGGATCACTCACGCCAAAAACCATAAACAGATAACACAGGATAAACCAAATGGGACAGATGAACATCAGTTTGCAACGGAGCTCATTTTTATTGCTAATCTACATTTCAGTTATATAATGATAGTGATTATTAATTAATTTCTGGTTTATGAGGTCATGTCCTCCAAAAGTGCAGTCATACAAATCTCCCTAAGCCATTCAATACATCAGGGGTGTTGAACCTCACCCCCAGGGCCAAATCTGACTTGGCTGGGGTTCCCTGATAGACTCATTTCCAATGTCATCAGCTGGTTCCCACTTCCTCAGACTGGTTAGCAGCTTCCCAGTTTTTGGGTGTTCTCCACTCACTCCAAATAGTTGATATGCAGCTTATTAGGCATTGAGGTACTGGCAGCAAGAGCTTTGAGGTACGACATATTAGGATTTTGGCTCCACCTCGTTTGCCTTGGACCGCACTCATCACTGGAAAGCTGCACCCGGGAGCTTCTCCAAGGCAGAACTTGGCTTCAGGCAGAAAAGGGCTGTGCACCCCTGCTATACAGGACGGGAGAGATGGCAGCTCAGAGAGTCACCGGTGTGTGACAGGAACCATGCTTTTCACGTGCAGAAAGATCCCAGTAAAAATGGTGCTTCAGACTGGCTCCCTGGGGGGGATAGTCTGGGTTTTGGGAACTGAAAAAGCCAAGCCGGATCCAATGCACTTTAGTCTCGGCATGAGCCCCATTTGGGCAGGAGAGGGTGGGGGTGCGCAGGGACCTGCAGTGAAGCACTATGAAAAGTGGGAGAGGATCCCCAGCTACAGGAAGCAGGGTGGCCCCAGGCTTGAGCAGTCCTCATATGGGCCCTTCTTGGGTCAGTAGTTTCCCCTGGCAGTCCTGCCAGTTCCCCTGGCAGACTCTGGCAGGCTTACTTGGCACTGGGCCACAGCGGTGCTTTGCAGGAGCCAGCACTGGATTTTTCCACAATGCCCTCCAAATTACCATTATTCTGGCCCACTGTGAAAATTAAAATGGTGTCTCCCAGACTCTAGGCAAAGGGCCACCATTTAGATTTCCCATAATGTCCCTGACTGACGCCATGTTGGGGGCATCATGGAGATTAAAATGGCCTAGCTGTCAATCCCATGGCTTCCCAGAGATGCTACATACTGAGTAAGTGCCTACATACAGAGAACATACGGAATTGCCTAATTCCTGATAGGTGTAAGTACCCACACAGAGCCAGAAACTAGGAGATGGACCTCTCGAGCTGTGAGTCCGATGCAGAGCTGGCTCCAACTTCCTGAGGCCCCTTGGCAAAATGCCAGAAATGGGTTGCCTCCCTCAGTTTCTCCATCTTTTCACTGCCATCTTCACCAGCTGATATTGCTCTCCTGCCTTTCTCATCATTGCGACCACTTGTTGGCTGGACAGGCAGAGAGCCAGCGAGTCAGTCAAAAGTGCATCTGTTGCGGCTCCTTCTTGTCACTGCCATTGCCTGGGCCAGAACAAGAGGCAGGTAGACAAGCAGATTGCAAGGGCAGTTCCAGGGGCCCTTGCCAGTGAGACCCTGCTGCCAGGGGGGCCCTTGGCAGGTGCCCAGCCATGCCTACTACTGACTCCAGCCCCAGTGAATAGCATGCCACTCAAACCAAGTCCAACCTGGAACAAAAGCCTTCATACTTCTTCTGAGTTTGGAAATAAATAACCAGTCTGGGTGGAAGGAATCACTCCAGAAGGAACTGTGCTGCCCAGAAAATGCTCCAACCTGCTGTCTCAACATCTTCGCCCAGAGCTGCAGCACCCAGATAGGTATGTTGCTGGCTCTAGTCCAAAGAGCATCTGAAACACTTCCAGCCATTATACTATTTGTCTATTGAAAGAATGCCAATTTCATCCGCTGCTGAAAGCCTAAGTTTTGCAGGGCTATAATTGTTTCATGTATGAATTCTGAGCGCAGAATTTCAGACCCCTGTCAGTGTTTAGCCTACATCTGTATGATTTCCACATTTTTTTCCCGACACTACCATGTTACCCCTCAACACCCCTAAGCACTGACACGAATAATACATTTTATTCAACCTATCATTCATTTTCCTGCTGCTGTTAGAAAAACCCTGCCTGGCTCTGTAATTTTATCAATATAAATGAATGCAAATAATAAAAAATAAAACCTTGCAAGTTAGAGCACAGTATGCCCTGTTTCTTTGGACAGCTTGTCCTGTCGACCTAATTTATAGTATTATGGAGCTGAGTAAATTATTGATACAGGAACATAAAGGGAGCAGAAAATAAGAGCCACATGACTCGTGCAGAGTCTTTCTTGACATGATTTCTCACTCTCTGTGTTTATTTTTCATAAATGCCTAGGTTCCAGCATGACTGTTGCATGGAAGGAGGAGGATGAAAATGATCATAGGATGTTGTTCTGTTCCAGAGACATTATGGAGCACAAAACATAAGGGGGTAAAGACAGCAGGAGTCCAAAGGCACCAGTATTTGGGATTAGGAGGTAGCAGCATGAAGCCCATGTGCACAAGTTATCATCCATGAATGGTGGGAGACAGAATGGGTATGAAAACTGGAGTTGAACAGGATGAAGGTAGCTGCCTCTGCACTTTAACTTCATGACTCGGTTGTGCCTCGGTGTTTATGAATTAGTAACTGGATATGAAGCAGTAGAAGTAGTGTTGGTAACACTGAGTCATTTTTCTGACCTACTCAGCAACCGCTGGTGCGAAGTGGTAGTAACTTCTACTGAAGCACTTACTCAGAGCAGAACCGAATGATGGGAATACACAAGTGAAGCAGAAGCTGTTAGCTGGCACAGAATTGCATGTTTCAGTGCTCCAATATTCTTCATGGTTATGACCTATATAGCCCTAAACGGCTTGGGTCCTGGTTACCTGAAGGAGCGCTTACATCCATATATGCCCGACCACCCCTTGAGATCTGCGGGAGAGGCCCTTCTCCGGGAACCCTCCATGAAAGAAATTAGGAGGGTAGGTACTCGGAGGAGGGCTTTCTCTGCGGTGGCGCCCAATCTATGGAATGTGCTCCCCAGAGAGGTCC